>NW_004567117.1:44208839-44260221 GCF_000260355.1 Condylura cristata | reverse complement strand
TGGAGTGGGGAATGGGATCAAAAACGGGGTGGGGGGGAAGGGAGGGAAATGCACGGGACTATGGTGGTGGCACAGGGGTGATTTGGTGATGGGAAACCCACGGGGATTACAATCGAGATGGAAAAAAAAAAGTGTACAAAATGATGTAAAAATAAACTGTTAAAAAAAACCGTACAAATATTATTAAAACTAAATAAAATGGGACTAAGAAAAAAAAAATAGAGCACTGACATTTTTTTTTTTCATTAAGGTCAGATGACAAATATTTTAGACTTTGCAGCCACATAATATCTTGGAGCAATTTAATTCTACATTTAAGAAAGCTTTTAGGGGAAATGCTTTCAGCTTTCCACCATTAAGTGTGATGCTGTGGGCTTGTCTAGAGAAAGGGTCCCTGTTAGCTTGGGAGTGCAGCGTGGTGTGGCTTCTGTGGGGTAAGGCGACACCTTAAAATAATAGGTAGGAATGCATATGACCCAGCAGAACCTCTGCTAGGTAAATGCCAAAGAAGATGAAAACACTCTCACAAAAGAGCGATGCCTCCTACGTTCTTGCTAGTCTCCCCTCTGTGTTTCTTGCTTCCTAAACCCCCTGGACCACCCAGTGGGGTGTGGGGTTGTGGAGAGGATTGAGAAGAGGATCCCCCTTCCCTTGGCTGTCCTGGGGACACTGCTTTGAGTTCTCACTGTTAAGTATGACATGCACTGTCGGCCTTTTATAGATCTTTGTAAATCTAGTTAGGAAATTCTCTTCTAGTCAGTTTCCTGAGCATTTGATCATGAGTGAGTATTGGATTGCTTTAAATGCTTTCTCTGCATCGGTAGGATATATTGAGTCTTCTCTTTTAGTTGTTGATGTCACTGTGATGTGCTGCGTTCACTTTTGAACACTGAACTAGCTTTGTAGACCTGACAGCAAGGTAAACTAAACCATCGCCACACATTCTGCTCCCTGCTCTCCACGCTTCCTGGACTTGTGATCTGGTACCTGGCATTAATGTGGGGGATTCTCAACCACTTTTTTTTTTTTCTCACACAACAGTGAGAAATTCCTTTAAAAAAAAAAAAGATTTATGCATACAGAACTGAGGTACAGGCCAGACGTGCAGGGGCAGTGAGAGGCTTCACCAGAGACAGTGGGGCGCAGAACAGGCAGATCGATGAAGCACACTGCTGAGGGGAGCAGCGGGGAGACAGGAGGGGTCTGCCTCGCCCCGTGGGTCACCTCCAGGGTGGGATCGAACTCACGCTGAATCGGCTACGGCCAGCTTACAGTGCTGCGTCCTAACCGGCTGGCCAACACGGAGGGCCCTCTCAACCACTATTTTAAAAAATATTTCTCCGATTCCTTTCTCATTCACGATTTCTGCTGCCACTCCCGATGCTGTTTGTCACGCCTTCCGTAGGGTCCCGCCTCCCGGCCATATTCTGGGGTTTTATTTCCGTTCTTGTCTGTTTTTCATTTTTCAAGGGTTTCATGGATTCCCCTCAGAGGCTCAGCTGTGTCCTGTCTGTGAACAGCCTTCTAAAGGTTCTAAACTTTTCTCCTCTTCCTTTGGTGGGAGAGGTTGGCTAGAGCCGGCTAGAGCTAGTGTTCATACCCTCTGGCAGTTAGAAAGGCCAAGGCGGCTGTGTAGGCTGCGCTCACACCCAGAATCTTCTGCTCTGGCTAACCAGCGTCTGGTGTGAGCAGCCTTGTAGAGAAAGACATTGTTCTGGGACTTTTCTTTTTTCTTTTTTAAAGATTTATTTATTTGTGCATACAGAACTGGGGTACAGGCCAGAGGCTCAGGGGCGGCAAGAGGCTTCACCAGAGACAGAGCGGGGAGCAGAACAGGCAGATGGACGAAGTCCACTGCTGAGGGGAGCAGCGGGCGGGTCAGGAGAGGTCTGCCACACCATGTGGGTCACCTCTGGGGCAGGCGGGGATCGAACTCATGCGGAAGTGGCTTTAGCTTCTCAGTGCTGTGCTTTTACCCGCTGCGCCACCAGTGAGGGCCTGTTCTGGGACTTTTCAAAAACAGTTTCTTCCCTCCCACCTGGTGGTAGCAAGAGGGATTTTTCTCAGGTATTTACTGTGGAGACCAAGTCAAGCTCTGGAGATAAATGTCACAGAGTGGTGAAGACCCCCGTGACCGGACCCTGGCACAGCGTTTAGCTTTCGTTGTTCACACTGGGCCTCCAGCGTTGTGAGCTGCAGGTGTGCCTTTCAGCTCTGGCTGGGGCCTGTGCTGGTTTCCACTCGTTGGTCTCTGTGTCTGCCCGTGGGGCTGCCCAGCCTTGGGGGAGGCTGTATGCTGTGTCTTCCCATCCCTATGGACCCTAGAAAAGGGGCTGTTGTCTCAGCCTGCTGGGTGGCAGTTTCCAAGGCCTGGAAACTGGCCTCCTCCTTCATTTTTTGAAGTATTTCACGGCTGCTGTGATGACAGAGGCAGACATATTGTTTTTCCATAACCCATGATCCTAACTTCAGAAATACCCTTACCTATTTTGCCATGTCACGTCCATGCCCACAAATATAATTTCTTTTGCTGTGAAAACTATCTTTGAGGGCTCCTGGAAAGTCACAAAGGAGAAGTTGTATTCACTTGACAGAAAACTGTTAACCTTTGCCTGAAAAATGTCACTATACTAAAAACGGTCACATTCCTTAGTCCGGTTGCATGTTAATTATTATAAATAAAAATGTCTCAGAAGTCTTAGGATGTACAGATGCATCAAAGAACTGTGAGTGCACTCATTTTGTTTTTTAAGATTTATTTATGCATATAAGAACGGGGGTACAGGCCAAGTGGGTGACAGAACTCACCAGAGACAGAGTGGGGAGCAGAACAAGAAGATTGAAAAACTCCACTGCTGAGGAGAGCGGCGGCTGAAACAGGAGAAGTCTGCTGGGCCCTGTGGGTCACCTCTGGGACAGGGGATAGAACTCTTGCCGCAGTGTCTGTGGACAGCTTCATGGGGCTTCACTTGAAGCCTTTAGTGCACTCGTTTTTAATAAAATGTTCCTATTTGTCAGGACCTCAGCATTGCTTTGCTTGAGATTACATAATAGTACAGCAACAGCTGTTACAATTGAGTTATTTGTGTTAACTTGGGAACCATTTTATTCTTTCATTTGATTCTAGCCCCTGATCGGTTAGTGGTGTCATGCAAGTCACATCAGGGAGTATGGGCTTGTATTAACAGGCAGATATTTAAGCTCTACTCTACACTTACATTCAAACTGCATTTCGTTTTCTTGGCATAGTGCCTTATTCTATGTGTAAGCTTGGTATCTTCATAGTATATTACTTCAAGATATTATACGTTGTAGCTGAAGATTTTTTCCTCCATAAAAACTATTTTCACTGTTTCTATCAATTAGATGTACTATCCATCCGCTTGAGGAATAAATGGGCAATTTTTTTCAATTAATTTTGTTTTTCAGGATTCAAAGCTAGCCACATTTCCTCTTTTAAGGAACTCAGTCAGGTCTTTCACTTTAGAAATGTAGATATTAGAAATTTAAATATTCCCAAGATGTTTGGATAGTGATGCTTTTAATATAATGTGACCAGACAATGAACACTGGTTTGTGGATTACTGTATGAAGTCCTTTTGACAAAAATGAACTAGTTCAGCTTTAATATAGTTTGAAGTCATGAAATGTGATGCTTCCAGCTTTGTGTTTATTTCTCAAGATTGCATTGGCTGCTCAGGACTTTGGTGTTCCCACATGAATTCTTGAGTTGTTTTTCTTATTTCCATAAAAAATGCAATTGGAATTTTAAGGGATTACACTGAGTATGTAGATCCTTTGAGGTAGAACATGTTAACAATGTTACTCTAATGCACGAACAGAATGTGGGATAGTTTTCATTTATTTGTGTTTTCTTCAATTCCTTTCATCAGTTTTATATAGTTTCATTTTACATTTCCTCACTTCCTTGGTTAAATTTATTTCTCAGTATTTTTTTCTCTTGATGCTGCTATAAATGTGATTGCTCTCTAGATAGTTCATTATTAGTAAAAATAAGCACAAATTTTGCCTGTGGTTTTATATCTTGGAACTGAGTATGTTCATTAGTTTGCAATGCTAACAGTGTGTATACAGTCTAGGATTTTCTATAGATAAGATCCTTCTCTCCTGGTTTTAGTACATTTTCCTTGTCTAGTTGCTCTAGCTAAGACTTCCTGATAGAAGTACTGTTCTGAATAGAAGTGGTATGAGTACACACTTATTTTGTTCCTAAATGTGGAGGTAAATTTACAGCTTTTCACACTGTGTGATGCTCACTGTGGACTTGTTACATATGGTCTGTATTGTGCTGAAGTCTATTCTTTCAGTTCCTATTTATTAAAAGTTAGTATGAAGAAAAGATATTGAGTTTTGTCAAATGCGTCTCCTATACCTCTTGAGATTATCATGTAACTGTTATCCTCAGTCTGTTAAAGCGGTATCACACCAACTGTGTGTGTGGATTCAGCCTGTGTTCAGGTGGGAAATGTCCCACTTGATCATGGTCTATGACCCTTTCATTGTGCTGCTAAAGCTTGCAACTTGCTAGTATTCTGTTGAGAATGTATGCATCTCTATTCATCAGGGAGAGTGGCCTGTGATATTTTCTTGTAGTATTTTTGTCTGAGTTTGGTATAGGGGCAACGTTGTCCCTATAGACACATCCCCTGAATGCCTTGGAAAAATGTGAATATTGTATTGAATACTCTTTTTAAATTGCATTTAAAGTTATTTAATAGAGCCTCATATTTGTTAACTACTCATATCACAATTTAAAAAAAAATTGCTTGAAGTAATGTTCAGCTTTCGTTTCCTAAAATTTAGTGTTTCCTTTAAATAATAAGGCAGATAACAAATATGATGCTATTACTAGGACTGTGATTTTATCAGAAACAAATCACATTTTCATCTCATCATTCCATTTTTGTATATATCATATTGCCACATGTGCTTATTACTACTAGATTGCAGTAGAAATTAGAGTAGATATTAGACGTTAGATCTTGATCAATATGTACATTAAAACAGAGGGTAGGCCCTCCCTGGTGGCGCAGCGGGTTAAGCTGCACTGAGAAGCTTAAGCCACTTCCGCATGAGTTCGATCCCTGCCTGCCCCGGAGGTGACCACAGGGTGTGGCAGACCTCTCCTGATCCGCCCGCTGCTCCCCTCAGCAGTGGACTTCGTCGATCTGCCTGTTCTGCTCCCCACTCTGTCCCTGGTGAATCCTCTCACCCTCCGCATCTATGGCCTATACCCCAGTTCTGTATGAATAAATAAATAAGTCTTTAAAAAAAAAAAAAAAAACAGAGGGTAGGGCTCTCCAGGTGGTGCAGCCCATTTGCACACAGCACTGCAAGCCAGCTGCAGCTGCCTCAGTGCAAGTTCGTTCCCCGCCCTGGAGCTGACCCACAGGGCGCGGCAGACCTCTCCTGACCCGCCCGCTGCTCCCCTCAGCAGTGTGCTTCATCCATCTGCCTGTTCTGCTCCCCACTCTGTCTCTGGTGAATCCTTTCACTGCCCTTGCATCTCTGGCTTGTACGTTCTCTATGTGTACATAAAACAAATAAATCTTTAAAAAAGGGATAGGAGGGAAAATACGTGTGAGAAAGAAACATATATTGCTATTTCAAAAACTAAGTGTTCTTATTACATTCAATATATGTTGATGTTGCTTTGCTTTTAAAGCTTTGTATTTCACTTTACGCTTTTAAAATTATTCTTGTGGGAGCCCTGTCACAAAAAAAGAGGTGCCCGGCCCAGATAACCCTCCAGGCACAATGCGCTAAAGTAACACCAAGCTGTGCTGAGAAGAAGGGGTATCACCCACCACCTTCAGCGCCGATCCCCAGTGAGGCACTTGCCAAAGGACTTCTCCCGAGCCTGACGGTGATGAACGTTACTTTTTCAGGCCCCTGGAGGGGCTGTTCTCTCTCCTGGCTCCAAGTCAGGCTGGCCGGGGGTGTTCGGGAGCAGATATTCATATTCCACGCCTGCCTCTCAGCTCCATTACGGCTGCAGGAAATTGGCCCCGCTCCAGCCTTGGGTGCTGTGGGCTTCCAGGAAGCCAGCTGGTAGAGAAAGTGCTCATGGCCCAGAGGCTGATAGAGGTGCTCAAATGCGACCAGTGGATTGGGCTTGAAGACTCTTTTATTAAAAGAAATTATGCATTTAAAAGAATCCAAACACGAATTTTATGTCAGCCTTTTGTTTTATAGGTGGTGTTTTTGGTCTTGTTCAAACATTATTATTCATTTTGTAAAGATTTACTTATTTATGCATACAAGAACTAGGGTATAAGCCAGAGGTTGGGGGGCGGGAGAGGATTCACCAGAGTGGGGAGCAGAACAGATCTATTGAAGTACACTGCTGAGGGGAGCAGCAGGAAGACAGGAGAGGTCTGCTGCGCCGTGTGAATCACCTCCCTGGGCAGGGATCGAACTTGTGCTGCAGTGGCTGCAGACAGCTTCAGTGTTGAGACTTAACCACTTGTACCGCCAGGGAGACCCTCAAAAATGATTTCTAATAATAATGTAGACGTTGGGTACTAATAGACTTCTTGATATTTGCCAGTTTAACAAATATTCGTCTTGACCTTCTTTCTGTTTTAATTTTCCTTTCTCTGTCCTCCAGTGATCAGAAAGATCTATTCCCATGATTTTTTTGCCATTCAGCCTTTCACCTATTATGAGTTGTCTATTGGGGTGTTTTTCCTTATTACATTTTTCTGATTAGATATTTTTTGGTGGTTTTGTTACTGATTTGTGATTCCTTTTATATTATAGAGCCCAAGTCTTCTTGTTAATTTATTTGTTACAAATAACTTCGCTGTAGTCAGTTGTTAGCCTTTTTATATGATCTGTTTTTGACAAATATACATGAATTTAGAATCATGCATGTCATTAATGAGCTTAGTGTATACATTTTTGTATGAAAAATATTTTAAGGCCTACATTTAAAGAATTCATTGGATAATGCATTATTGTTTCATTGATCCTAATTGTACCTGAAATTGCACAAAATCTCCCTGTATGCTCGGCTCTGCTTTGTGACTGTTGCTTTTATTGCTGTACATGTCTTATTCCATGCCGTTTCAGTTTAAATTATGATCGTTTATAATGACCTTTGGTGTCTGGCAGAAATTGTTCCACCTCCATTTTTTTGTTAGCATTTTTAGCTGTGCTTCTCTTTCCACTTCTCATGGTTTGGGAATGTTTGTCTATTTCTATACACAAAAAGGACATCGAAAGTTCGGTGAAAATCACTTTCAATTTAAACATCAGTTTGGAGACAACTGTACCTTTTATGATACTGATTCTTTCCAACCAAGAACGTGGTTGTCTTCTCCTGTTATTTCAAGGCTCCCTTTATGTCTTTCAATATTATTTCATAATTTCCAACATCCGAACTACAAGGTAGCGAAGGTCTGGCGCTAGTTACTGTGTTGGGCACTCGGCGTTTCAGTATGTAGACCACTGTCGGGCCTACTTTATCTTCGCGTGGGTCTGGGGAGGAGTCATTTGAGCCCTATTTAGGTCAGCACTTTCTTGTTCGAGGGACACATTGTCTCTCGCCAGCTTCCAGCAGCTCTCCTGTCCAGACGTGAGCAAGCCGAGCCCCAGGTCTCCTCACCCACTCACACCGCGCCGGCACCAGTAGGGTGACCCTGCCCATATTCCAGCTCACTTTGCACTTCCTGCCTGCAACCTACAACAGTCGTTGGCAGTGGGAGTGCTATTTTTGTTTTTATGTCACACAAAGGGGCCTGTCCTTGTCTAACCCCCGGAGACTGCCTTTTCTTCTTGCTACCATGACTTTCTGTTTGAAGTTTGTTAACATTGCGTCAGAGAGCTCAGTGTGTGTTCACACCATTCTTGACCTGGGGTCAGTTCTCCTGGGTTTTCAGCCTCCAGAAGTCGGCTCTTCTAGAATAGTTGTTGTTGTTGTTTCATGTAGTAGTTAATTTTTTCATCATTTTGTGGCTTTTTCCATCTCAGTTGTAATCCCCGTGGGCTTCCCATCACCAAACCATCCGTGTGTCAGCGCACTCCCCACTCCTGATTTTGATCCCATTTCCCACTCCACCCCCTGTAAAATGTCTCTGGTATATAGTTGTTCATTATTCTTATTATTTTCTCCCCTGGTCCTTTATGAGTGAAACCATCTAGTATTTTTCCTTTTCTTTCTGGCTTATTTCACTAAGCATGATCCCTTCCAGCTCCATCCATGTTGCTGCAAAAGGCAAGAGTTCATCTTTTTGATGGCTGAGTAATATTCCACTGTGTCTATGGACCACATCTTTTTAATCCAGTCATCCACTTTTGGGCATTTGGGCTGTTTCCATGTCTTTCCAATTGTGAATAAAGCAGCAATAAACATGGGGGTGCAGGTGTCTTTTTTAATCAGTGTTTTTGTGTCTTTTGGGTGGATACCTAGGAGTGGGATTGCTGGGTCTTATGGAAGTTCTATTTTTTTTCTGCTAGAATAGTGTTAATAGACCATCTTAACTTTACATGACAAAGAATTAGTTTTGATATGTTGTTTCTCATTACTATGGGTTCATGTTCCTCTTATATTTGAGCCAAATGCTCTTGAAATGTTTTTGCTGTTGCAATACCAGGAGTGGTATTGTGATTTATAGTCTGCCTCTCTTTATTTTGCAAAATTCCTCAGTCATGCCAATGGTGAGGCAACCAGCTCAAATATTAATTTCAAGACACTTCATAGTCAGTTGAAGCACTGCGCGTCAAGTACTTAATGTAAAGAGGTCAGGCTCTCCAGCATGGGCTTTCAGAAATTATTAGCAGTGAACTTTGTCTGTCAGTTTCATCTAATCAGACACCCTTCCAAAGAGGCAAATCTTTCTTGGAAAGAGACTTATTTCCTCAGAGAGGAAACAAATCACCTGGGACATTCACAGCAGTGATATGTGGGTGAACGCAATCTTTCCCCAAACTATGAAAGGGAGAAATATGGGCTGGGAGAGAAAAAAAACAGCTCAGGAGGTAACTCCAATAGCCGAAGGAGCAATGTTCAGCGGAGCTGTCAGGACTGAGTGCACAGCTTGAAAGGAGGCCCATGTGAGGTCTCACTCCGGACCCTTGTGAGAATTGGGGGTTTTCAGGAGCGAGATGAGCAGGGGTGCACAGGAAGTGCATTGCTCCCATCTGTTGATTTGGAAATTGGTCACTCCTCGGGCCCCTTCCTGGTCTCCCCCATAATGGGGTGTTTCTTTGGGGACCTCGCCAGGCCCCTAACCAGAGTGGAAAGTGAGAATTTCCCCCAATCACTTTTATCTCCTTGATGAATGTGGCCTGGTAATTTTTGAAGTCATGTTACTCTTTGAATTCCCCACACACAGCCCTTTCGTCACTTTCAGGGCCACTGTCTCCCCGAAGCTGTGGTCATTTCTGTGTGATTTAGGGCAGGACTCTGCTGAGGTCATCAAAGCAAATATGGCCGGACAGTGGAAACTGGCGACAGAGTCTTTATTCAAAACTTTGGCGAGAGAAGCCACAGTAAGCCCACTCTGGTCGAGAGGTTTTGGGGGGTTGGGGTGGAGGGAGACTGTTTACTGATTGACTTTGAGCACGGGAAAGCAAAGCTTCTCCTCTTCAGACAGCTTGGGGGAGCTGGCTGGCGCTGTTAGGCACAGACACAGGCCCGGTGGCCCTTCCAGAGGGTGCTTCACGCAGGGAGAACGCGGTTCCTGGCCAGCCAAACCCTTCTGGCCAGCCATGCTAGAAAGAAGCTCTTGAAAAAATTTATATTGCAACAGGCGGAGAAGTTTCCTGCAGTGGCTGCTCTCGGGATAGGAGGGCCTGGAGAGGTCGCCGCCAGGAGACCTGTCTGCATCCGGGCCAGCCACGGGCAGTGCGGCCTTTGGGGTCAACAGCCTGCCCTGCAGCCTGCGTGCACACAGCCCATTGCAGTGGGCAGACTGCGACCTCGCTGTCGGCCGACGTTTGCACAGCGCAGCGAGAGCCGCAGCCTGGTGTCTAAGCTGCCTCGCGGGCACCTTCTTCCCCCTCTTCTGACGTGGCCATGTCAGCGCTGCTCCAACCTCAGTGTGCGCTGTGCAGTGACCGAGGGCTTCTTGCTGCTTTCCTTGCAGTGATTTTGTTCGTTCTATTTTTCTTCTTGTATTTTTTTTTTAATCAGTGATATTCCCCCCGGTTAAATCATGAAAATCTGCCAGTCTTGGGGGTCTTCTCTCCAGTAAGCATCTGGGGTCCATCTTGATTTCACAGAGGTGCTGCAGCTTCTCCTTTCTTCCTGGAAGCTTTTCCCGAGCAGAAGGAATGAACATCCACCACTGAGCTCCTGGGCGCCGGGTGGCAACGAGCCCACCGATCACTGACACTCAGGGCGACATGCACACGGTCCGTTTCATTAAGAGTGGGTATGAGGCTATGCCAGTTCGTGGGGGACACAGCTCTCAAGCTGGAATTCATTACACTTCAAAGTATCTTCTGTGCAAAAGACTATGTCAGAATGAGACGCAGACCGTACGGAATGGGGGAAGAACCTCCGAGCCACACATCTGATAACAGCTGTGAGTGAGACACACACAAACCAAAAACTCGAAGAACACAACTGGAATAGAAAATGGGCCAAAGATCTCAACAGACGTATCACCAAAGAAGAATTAAAAGGCAAAAAAAATCAAAAACAAAAAGCAAAATAAAACAACATATGAAATGAAGCTTCATATCTATGAGGCTAAGACGTGCGAATTGAAAGCACAGTGAGGTAGCATGCCATGGAACGGCCACAATCCAGAACACTGGCGCCAGATATTGGTGAAAATGTGGAGCAAGAAACCTTTTCCCCGGGAGCCGTGCAAAGCATGACAGCTGCATTGCGTGAGAGCTGGCCGTTTCTTACCAATCTAAGCCTGCTCATTTCTAGAAATTGCATTCTTTGGGTTTGCCCAAAGAGTTGGAAACTAAATTCCACACACACACCTGCACCCAGGTGTTCACTGTAGCTTTAGTCATAGTTGCCCAACCTCGGGAGCCTGAGATGCCCTCCAGTAGGTGAATGACAAGAGTGTGGCCGCTGAGGCAGGCGAGCACTTTTGAGCATTAACGAGAAAGGGGCTGCCATGACATGGATGAACTTGACGTGCTTCTTACTGAGGGGAACGCTTCCAGAAAGCCCACATACTGTGTGCTTCTAGGCATGAGACATTCTGGTGAAGGCAAAACTGTGGCAATAGGAAGCTGCTGGGGGCCAGGCCTGGGAGGACGGCCAGGTGGGGCCCGGGGCTGGTTAGGGGTGATGCTCTGCTATGTCCCATGATGCAGCTGTGCCTGTCCAGAGCCACAGGATACACAGTCTGAGCGCGAGCTACCTGGGAAGGACGTTGGGTGATGACGCTGTCCCAAGTAGGTCCATGCCTGGACGCAAATGTGGGCGACGTTTGTTGGGTCCCAGCCGGGAGGAGCCTCCCCAGCCACCCCCGGAGCTTAAGCACAAGATCACAACAGGAAGAAAAACATCCTGTTTTGTCTGCCACCTGTGTGAGTTGATCAACCTGTGAGCGGCTGGTCAATATCTGCCCTGATCGCAGTGAGGCATGAGAGAGAGACTTCCTCTGGCCCCCAAGCCAGCATCCTGGTACTGAGGGTATAAAAGGGGGGCTGGAGGGAAAAATAAAGAGACATTTTGCCGCAACCATCTGTGTGAGCTGCTTCTTCAACCTCGACGTCCCCCGCTCAGACTCGTATCCCTGCCGTGCGGGCGTGGCAATGTTGACGTGAGGGGGCTGTTCATACATCCGGGTAGGTGGGTGCCTGGGGAATCTCTGTGCTTTCTATTCAATTTTACTGTGAATTTAAAACCACGCTTAAAAGGTTGCTAAAAATATATGTAGAGAGGGCCCTCCCTGGTGGCGCAACAGGCTGAAGCACAGCACTACTAAGCTAGCTTCAGCCAATTCACGAGTTCGATACCTGGCCAGGGAGGTGACCCCCATGGCCCGGCAGACCTCTCCTGACCCGCCCGCTGCTACCCTCGGCAGTGGATTTCATTGCCTGTACTGCTCCCCACTCTGTCTCTCATGAATCCTCTCACCACCCCTGCACCTCTGGCCTGTACCTCAGTTCTGTATGCATAAATAAATCGTTATACACACACACACGTATACACATATATGTGTATATTTGTGTGTGTATATATATGTATATATATATATACATACATACATATACACATATATATGTGGAGAAAAGACAACTCGTAGCCTAACAAGGGAAAATTCAAAGGGAAAAAGCTACCAACGTGATAGTTGAAGGGGAGAAGGAGCGGGTTCATCAACGTGAGGGAAGCGGGGAGTGGATCCAGAGAAGGGCTCCGGATGCCACCAAGTCTGCTGTGCCGGGAGTTTCTCAGGTAGATAGCGGCTTCTGGCATAAAGCTCCCTGTGAGGGGTGAGAAGGCGGAGGAGGGAGCCTGGACGGGAATGCACTTCAGAGACCAGACGGACGCCCGAGGAAGCAGGAAGCTGCTGCCGCAGCCGGCCAGCCGGCCGCAAGGTCCCAGGCAGGTGTTCCCCGGGATGGCCGGGCCTCTGGGAGTCTCACAGGTGTCATGTGTAGCTGAGGTTCTGGTGGTCCATTCGGAATCATCCTGATGGCCATTTGTGGCCTCATCCTGACATGTGATTGAGCAGCTGCAGTTGTTGTGATTAAAGTAACAAACATCTCCAAGTGATGGGACTTTAACCTGCCTGAGAGAGAAAATAAGAGGCCCCAAGCAAGCAAAATAATGAGTATGTAGCTAGTGAACATACGAGTGCAGATTTCAAATAATTCAGTGAAACCAAACTGTTGCGATTTCGATAAAACGAATCAACTGTTGGGAATTGCACGAGCTCCTGGTGAGAGGTGTTGTGGATTCTGAAGATCCATCTGATGGCAAAGAAATGCGGACTTGGCACTAACTGGAGCTCAGTACCAGCCACCAGTTACCCTCGCGTGGGGTGTTTCGGTTGTGGTTATTCTACTTAATCGGTAATTAAATTTGTAAAACTCCTTAAGATTTTTAAACCTTCCATTTGAGAATTTGGCAGTAGCCAAGTGGTGTCCAGGTTAAGATTAAGATAAAACATTGTATGTTTGAGAATATACATCCTAATCAAGAAGCCTTGAGTAAAACCAAGCTAACAGATATAGAACTGTAAGCAAGTATGTTTCGTATCCGAAGTGTCCTTTTATTTTCCATATTAAGGATTTATTGCCTCCAGCCAAAACTTAGAAGTACGTGATTCATGGGAACGTAAGTGTATTAAATTAAAAAAAAAAATGTTTTCCGAGAGCTCAATTTTCAAAAGGGACTTTCTGTTCCCCCCATCCCTTGTGTCCCCTGGCCTTTCACCCCCCCCACGCCCATTAGCCTCAGGAACTTCAGGGGTTATTCATGTCCATTGTTTTTTAAAGTGTTTTAGGTTCTGTCTGCTATGTACATTTCCAGTGTTTGTTTCTGTCATTCTGACTTATTTTGCGGCTCATAATTCTCTAAAATTCCCTCCATTTTGTTGAAATTGGTGGCATTCCATCCCTTTTAATGACTGTATAGTACTCCTTGTCTCCTTGTGTAGATGTACCTCAATGTGCCTAAGTCAGTGGATCACCAGCTTCAAGGAGTCTGTGGAAAGATTCCTGGAAGACTCAGAGATCTAAGAGATAGTGCCACTGCAATCACAATAGCATATATTTGGGGGGGGGCTTTGCAGGGTGGTGTTTATGAAGCTTCATCTTAGCCAGTGCAGGGGGCTGGGGGGCTAGGCAGGACAAGGAAGGAGGAGTCCTGGTGAGAAGGGCTTGGGGGTACCTCTGGCCTGCAGTGACTTTGAAGGGGTTAGGGAAGGCGGTGCCTCATCTCTCCCATCTGCCCCTCCACCTGGAGGGCTTCCAAGATTGAGAGGCGCCTGAGGCAGCAGCGCAAGTAGGTGGGCATCCTGAGGAGACACAAGTTGGGGTCGGGCAAGCACGATAAGCAATGCTGAGCGGGGTACTCAGCACAGTTGCTTCCACAACTCAGTTTAGAAAAAGTGGAAAATAGACATTCTGTTGGTAAAAATATGAAGACGGGTGTTTACAGTTCTTTGCTTAAATATCTGCATTTCTAGCTAAAAAGGCAAAATGGTGAGGAATCACTTTTATGAAGCTAAGAATTATAGGACTTGAACTTGTTAAACTGAAAAGGCTCTCTCATTTTAAAAGCTCAGGCTTATATTTAGCAAGAAATTCAACTAATGTGGTGATAAGAGCATGCTGCAAACCGAGAAAGTGATAAAGGGATTAACTAATCCCAGGCTAAAAGGTCTTTATTTTTCCAGGAGTCAATTTTAAATCTTCTAATAGCAACAGCCCAGATTTTAGAAAGGGATCAAAACTCCAACCATCATCCACTGGTGAAAGATTATTTCTAAATCTCTTTGTTTTTCTAAAGTATGATTTGTCATGTTTGGTGAACATTGAATCTTGGAAACATGGTTTATGATAACATTCAACATTCAACACTTTATTTCAGTAGTTAGAAGAGTAGCTTGCTTTTCTTCATGTGAATGAACACAGTCGTTAGCAGAGTGACATTGGGCACCTGGGACATGACATCCACCAGCTTCCTGCAGGAACTTGCCTTTCTTCACTGAAGCAGTTTGCGCAGTAGGAATTGAGGATTGTCATTGAAATGTCTTTGGGCTTAAGTGTCTTCGAATGTGCACACTGCTAATGCTTTGGAAATATGCATCTGTCAGCCTGAATCTAGAGGGTCTTTTCCCCCCCGTAATCACCATTACAATCGCCATTTTTTAGTATCTGGAAGTTTGGTTTCTTTTTCTTTTTCTTCTTTTTTTTTAAAGCTGTATTTTTTTATGCATATAGAACAGGGGTACAGGCCAGAGGTGCAGAGGCAGTGAGGGGGTTCACCGGAGACAGAGTGGGGAGCAGAACAGGCAGATCGACAAAGGACATTGCTGAGGGGAACAACGGGAAGACAGGTGAGGTCTGCCGCGCCATGTGGGTTGCATGATCTCTGGGGCTGGGGATCGAACTCATGCAGAAGCAGCTGCAGCCAGTTTGCAGAGCTGTGCCTTAACCCGCTGTGATACCAGGCAGGGCAGGACGTTCGCTTTCCAGTGAACAGTTATTTCATCCCATCTGTGGACATTAGCTTCAGAACAAATAAATGCACTTGTAGCTTGGAGTCGTGGTTAAGCTAAAAAATGTTTTGCTAAATGGTATATTCCAAACTTCATCTTAGCTTGTTTGACTTTGAACAAAATTTAGTTCACAAGTGAAGTTGGTTATGTCATAGATCTCCTCATTGTTTGAAAATAACAGGAAATCCCTTTCCTCAAATGTGCCTCAGTGCCACCTTGGTCAAAAACTAACTCAGGTTCAGAGAGGTTGCCATCTTTTTGTTTCCTCGTGTGTTCATTATTTAGATTGTTTAGATTTAAGCCCAGTGTGATTAAGTACAAAAGTTTGGCAAAAATATCTGTTTCTCCTTTACATTTCTTTATTTAGATGGAGATGGCACTTATCCAAATGTGTTTAATTCTAAAAAGATCTTCCTGCTTGAAGTTCTTTTTTCATAGTGTGAACAATCACATTCCCCAAAGATGTATTCAGAGGGAGAAGAATACATTTGAGCAGTGGCATTTTCTCTCTTACATCTTGAATTCTCCGGGCCTAAAGCTTGCACAAAAGTAGGTTCAGGGTTTTAAAATGCTCTTATTTTTTTTAGGAAATGTTAGATCAATTTACATGCTTTTTATGTTTCATTTTATCTTTGGCTACAAAGATATTTCTAAACTGGTTTATGTTCTAAGAAATGTATTCCATGCTATCATGGCTGGCTTTCACTAAAGATGACATGGAGAGAAAGAGAACAAACCAACACAAATAAAAGCGAGGGATTTCAATGCCAGGTGCCAATAACATACATCTAGTCTCTACATTTCTTTTTGGGAGCAATGTAACTTGTTAATACTATTTTTTTTAAGATTTATTTATTAATGCATACAGAACTGGGGTGCAGGCCAGAGTTGCAATGGGTGAGAGGATTCCCCAGAGACACAGTGGAGAGCAGAAGAGGCAGATCAATGAAGTACACTGCTGAGGGGAGCAGTGGGGAGACAGGAGAGGTCTGCCGCGCCCTGTGGGTCTCCTCTGAGGCGGGGGTCCAACTTGTGCTGTAATGGCTGCCGATAGCTTCGTAGTGCTTTAACCAGTTGTGCCAACAGGGAGGCCTGCTAATGCTGTTGCTGAGAGAGAGAGACATTGACCAAAACTAAAGATTTAAAGTTATATTATCATACCTTGAACCCTTTTTGATTGCTCCTCCCATAAAAGGCAAGATTAAATAAATATTTCAATCATTCATCTAGTGTGAAACACCCCAATATTTACTACTACTATTTTTGGCTAGTGCATTTTCTAAAATTATGTTTCTACATAGATTGGGATAACTTTAGAATTCTGTCTGAAAGATTGGCATTATTAATACATTTCTTCATTTTTTAATAAGGTGTTTCAAATAATAATTCCCCTTTTTGACGTTAAATAGCGTATCTGTGGTCAGTTCAATGTGTTCCTGTATGCTGAAATTTCCATTAGCAAAACTTTGACTATCATTTATCCATTTTCTTAACCTGCTGGTATACAAACTTTAAAACATGTGAGATATTTTAATTAATGTGAAGTTATGACAAAAAATAAGAGTTCAGGATTTTAACAAAACTTGTCATCCTCTAGTCCCTGAAGGGGTCATTATTTTCAAAAACTTCTGTCTTACTTAGGATTTAACCCAGGATGGCACTTACAAAGAATAATTTGTAATTTCATTTAATTGTCTCCCTGAGGAAACAGAGGGTTTTCCACAGGCGAAAGTAATAATTGCTAATACACTAGTTCAGTGTTTAGTAGTTTTTGCTCATGTAGTCATGTTTATTAATAGAATAATTGAACCCATTCTGCCAATGAAAGAGCTTTAATTATTTGGAGGTTGAAAGTCAACTTTGTGTATGTGTGAGTGTATGTGTGACTGTGTGTGTGTATGTGTGTAAACACTAAAATGTATTGGGGGCATCCCTAAGCTTTTGCTTTGCCTTTTTATGTGACTTTATTGAGATATAATTTATAGACTACGAAGTTCACCCTTTCTTTTCTTAAAAAGATTTATAGACTACTATAATTTATAGACTACGAAGTTCACCCTTTCGTTTCTTAAAAAGATTTATTTATATACAGAACTGGGGTGCAGGCCAGAGGTGCAGGGTCGGTGAGAGGGTTCACCAGAGACAGAGTGGGGAGCAGAACAGGCAGATCGATGAAGTACCCAGAACAGGCAGGATTCACTCACTGGCAGGAGATCGAACTTGTGCTGCAGTGGCGGAAGCTAGCTTCGGAGTGCTGTGCTTTAACTGTGGCACCTCCAGGGAGCGCCCAGTTCACCCTTTGAAACTGTGCAACTCAATGGATTTTAGTATATTCCCAGAGCTGTGTAGCTGTCATGAAATTCTTATTTTAGAACAAATCTCATTCCTACACATACCTCACCCTTGCTTCTCTGCTAGGCAGTCTCCAGTGCACACTGTCTTCCTTCAAGGTCAGTGAAGTGTGTGTGACATTGAAAATGCGTTGGATCAAAGGCCTCTCTAGTGGCTCAGGGGCTAAGTGTCAGCCCTGTGAAACTAGCCAGGAGTCAGCTCCATGGCCCCTTCTCAGGGGTGACCCTGGCTCCCAGGATCCTCCCTGGCTGGTCGACTACCAGCCACTGTGGGGCCAACGTTCATTCCAGGCCCAGGAGGCTGCCAGGAGGCTGCCAGGAGGCTGCCAGGCTCCGGGTGTGTGGGCTCCATTTCCCAAGCCGGAGAGGACCCACCTGTCACATCTCCTTGCTCTGACTCCCGATGAGGAAGGTCTCAGGGTGAGGGACCCCGGGACTAGGCGACCTGCCGACAGTCCAGTCCAGTTTCCAGTTCCCAGCCCTTTAATGTGTCCCCAGAGTCCCTTTCTCAGGTCACTTAGTGGCGGGTTCTGGCGTTTGTCATGCATCGGTAACCTGGAGACCACAGCACCTCCACAGTCACCAGCCTGTCTTATTCGCTACTTAGAGGAGGGTGACGTGCAGAGCAAACACAGAAACAATATAGACCCACGAAATGCCCATGCAATGGTGATAGACTTTCTTAATGCTCTCCAGATTGGTGTTAAAGACAATCTTGTTATTTCTTGAACTGAGGTTATTTTCAAATCTGAAGTCTCTACAACATGAAACAGGTGGAGACATGCTTAGCCATTAGCAGAATTCTTACCTAGTCTCTGAGGCTTCTTTAAAACCATCATACCTTACGTGTGGAAAAATTCGGACGTCTTGCATCAGGTGATCCTATACAGAGGTTCATTTAACGTCATGCCTGCTGTTCTGCAGGGTGGTTACGGCAACACTAACCCACACAGGGCATCTGGGCATGGCCTGTGAGCAGACGCACCACGGAGACCTTTTCACTGGCTGCTGTCAACTGGGATGAGCTGGTGCATTGTTCAAAATGGTTTATTCACCACTGTAAACACAATCCATCCAATTTTTTTTACAGAGTTCCCAAACTATGCCAGAAAACCTTCTGTCCAATTCTTAATCCTATCAATTTACTTTATATTCCAGTCCGACCCAATTACTTCTCATTCTCAATGCATCATATATTTTCTGCTTTCTATAACTTTGTTGAAATTATTCCTCATTCTTAGTGCTTGGAATCCATTTAAGCTTATCTTCAGTTATCCAAAGCTTACAGCACTCAAATGAAATCCCATGTTCCGTAATTTCCATATTCCGCGTCAGGACTACATTCTTGTTTCCTTCACTCCTCTAAAACTTTTAGAACTTGTGCTGTTTCGCTTCATTTAATATGCTCTTTCTATGACAGTTGTCTTCTCTACTGTTATTCATTGAATTTCTTGATGTCAACTTCAGGCTTATTCCCAAGTCGCCTGGCACCAATCATTGAACATATTAGGTGTTTAGTTAAAGTTGATATGTAAGTGAATGCCGATATCAAAAGATCAGAGGGAAGGTTAACTGTGGGAAGACATTCAAGACTCCAAACAGAGAAACCAAAACAGCATGACATTAGACCAGTAGGTAAACCATTCAGAGCACCCATCAAATAGCTATTTTGCAATGATTAGTTTTCAGTTTTCCATATACAATTTACAAACCCATCCTCTGAGTCTTTGGGTGTGCTAATTATTTTCCTACAATTTTTGCTAAATGTGCGTAGCATTTCCTTGAGCTTAAACCCAAATGAACTTCAGATATGAATTTAGTACTTGTTTTTCCTTCATTGTCATTTCACCTAGTCTTTCTAAATAACCATGGACAGAGATCAGAAGAAATGAGAAAACTTTCAGTGTCAAGATGATTTATTGTAGGGCATATTTTCCAAGGGAAATAAAATGAAGAATACTAACTTTCAAAATACACTCAGCCTGTGGAAATGAAAAGCAATAATACTTAAAATGGAGATGCGGGTTAGGATTTTGTGAGATTCTGGAGCTGGGTTTAGTCCGCTTGAGCCTGGCCAGCGCAGTACACCATTGGTGGCTCCAAATGACATCGCCTGAGCTGGTTGGAGCGTGACTCACTGGAAGGTCACCTTTGCAGAGGAGCTGGAAACATGCATGGCATTCATACCATAGCCCCCTTTAAAACTACATTTGCGTTTAGCTGTTTTATTTCTTTTATTGGTGCTTAGAACATATGGCATAGAAAATACAGGAGAGTTTGACATATGTGAGTTTGACATATATAAGAAGTAAGTTTGAAGTCTGACATATGTGACATATATATGCACATTGCTAACCATCTTCAAAACACAAATTTTTAAACTCTAAATCTTTATCCAGTCACAACATGGATGCATTTAGGCATTTTATTATCAGGGAGAAAAATGAAAATCTCAAAATTGATTTCCCTCCCCAAATAGCAATCTGGGTATCTACGGAGGTACAGACTTCTCCCTGCTAGAAAGACAGATGCGCCTCAGAGCAGATTATCGACCTCTCTGGGACTCAGTCTTATTTGAGTGGTATAATCTGATTATTTAGTTTATAATGTAATTTATAAATGTTGGGTTTTTATTATTTACTTGGTTATTAAATTGTTACAGTAAATAATTTTTTTATGGAAAACAATAACTACAAATAATTTTACCTTACATGATTTAGAGCTCCAGCTGAAATCTAAGACCTGGTTCAGCTGGCAAATGCAGAATGGCTTAACGTTTTCTTTTTTACTTTAATAACATTGTGAGCAATTCTAAAGATAAAAGAGAACCTTATAGTAAGAGGCATAAGTAGAGGTGACATTGGTTTCAGGTCTGGGGAAAAACTTGATTTCCCACGGAATCTGCCCTGTCTCTTACTCTGTGGGGTGCCAGGCCCAGAAGTCGGCATCATGCACCTGGCTGCCCTTGACCTGCCTTCTCCCGGCCCCCCGGTGCCCTGTGCTCCAGCTCACAGTGAGGAGGGTTAACACCCACTGACTTCTAGCATCTGATGTGCCTACACCCTCCACACCATCAGAGCCTTCCCTCCATCTGGAAAAATGAGCCCAGGGACCAAGCTGACTTTCTACCCTTTATCATAGTGGAGGCGATTTCTGTTTGAAATCCGTCTTCCATCATTTATGAGCCATGGGACCTACGAAACTATTTCTGCTAAGCTCAGGTCCCACAACACTTCCAGGTGTTTATTACTGTGTCTCCTCATTTCAGGACTTAACCCAGGGGGTTAGGCTTAGGGTGAAACTTGACACAACATTCCTGGTGCAGACATAAAACCCTCTGCCCTCTATTTTTCAAGCTCTAGTCTGAGCTAAAGCTTATATTCATCTTCCTTTCCTCCGTACAAATTAGATTGTTTTGTGTTGAAAGGAAAAGACACTTATCTCCACTCTTATGGGGTCATTTGTTTATCACAATGATACTTAAAAACTGTGAAATCTTAAGACAACATCTCATGACCTGTAAAATTCATAAACCGATCCCAAAGTTCCTACTGGAATGGCCATGGCCACCACTGGGATTTCATCTTTTCTCTGAGCATTTAGAGAAAACAAAAGCCTTTTCATAATCACCTCTTTATAAATCTTCCAGACTTGGTAATGTAGTAGCTGATCAATAACCGAAAGACCAATAGATAATTGCATCGTTGTCTTGGAGGCAGATACTGTCAGCCAAGCACACTCTGTCTCTTTCTGTACTCTGCAGCTCTCTTCAGTCACCTTTCTGGAGCTTCCCAGTGGTGGGTATTGTCCCTGACTGCACTGTAACTCACCTTGCAGGCAGAATGGACACTCAGCATTCTGCTCAAGTCGACGTCCAGGTCATTCCGTGAATGTCCAGCTTACTCAAGTCTTTCTTCATAAAGAGGTCTTCAAGCAAAAAAATGGTGTTACTATTTATGTTCAATCTTATTGTTATAAGAGATTTTCTTTGAAACCCCCAGATGTGTCTTTGATGGATTTTTAAATTATTTGGAGGAGGGAATTTGCCAATTTAGGAATTGTGTATTTTCAGCCACCCTCAGCCCCCAGGGTCTTCACACAGCTTCGTTAAGTAAGGGGAACTGCAAGGCATGCCATACAGTTGGGGTCATTGAAGTTTGTTGCAAGGTTGGGATTTATCTTCCAGCTGCATGTGTAACTTGGGTTGATCAGTTATTTGGTGAGCATGGTTGAGTTTTAGAGGCCTCTGGAATCCTATAGCAAATTAAATTCTCTTTTTCAAAATGAGAATGATTTTCATATATAATGAAAATGTGGCTTTACCCCAAGCCCCCAAGGACTGTTTCTCACAGACAAAGTGGTGCATCCTTTGGATTTCAGACATTCCAAGCACTCACTTAACCTGTACATCCACTAATTCAACATTGTATTGGAGTAAACATTTTTTCTGGTCATGTGACAAATGAATTGAGTAGGCCAACCTTCCTGGGGGTGGGGGGTGAGGGACTGTGACATGACTTTAAAGCCTAAGAGAGAGGTCCATGGTTCCTCTGCCACCTTCTCATGGGATGAAGCTGCTCTAGGTCTGGAGGCAGCGCCCTGGTCCCTGGGTGCTCAGGCTCTGTGGAAATGTAGCAGACCTTCCTTGGCTCGGCTCCCTTTCTCTCCTGTGCACAGAGAACTTGCCACTTCACACTTGATGTAATAAATTTAAGACAAAGACAAAGTTCTAGGAGAGAGTCAGTCCATCAAGTTGCCGGTCGACAACTTTGGAGTACAGGGCAGGGGACTTGACATAACCTTGAGGCAGTCTTCTAGACATCATTTTGTTGTTCTGGGTAAAACGAAATATTTGTGGCCATTCGAGTGAAAAATCACAGTAAAGAAATGTCACCACTACATCAGTAGCCCAAGGAGGTGTGGTCCAGGAACAAGATAACATTCAGAGCAGCTTAAATGGGGCTTTCCCCGGCCAGGTTTGGGGTCCTTCAAGGTGCAAGCTGGGAAACTCATGAAGAATTCAGAGAAATCGTTGTATTTGCATTTTCTACTTTAAAAGTATTGTCTTTAAAACTGAGGTCAGTTTAAGAAAGAGTTTGAAAGATTGCTTAGTAGGAGTTAAACTGAATGTCATAGTGCTTTTCAGTTAGTCAGATTTTTCTCTCCTTTAAAATAACAAGGAGCTAGAAATTTCCAAAAAGGTGAACTTCAAAGAACTTCAAATAAAATTCCAATGATCACCTCGTCCCAGTGTATCTGAAAATGACTTCCATTACTCCATTGAGTGGAATTTATGGTTCTAGGCTGTAGTAGAATTGAGAAATGCTTGGAGAAAGGGCTATAAAACCGAGAGAGTCTCTCTCTATCTTCACCTATCTACAGAATATTTTCTTTTCTCAAGTTACTATCACATTATATGTACAAAGTGAAGGTGGGAACCAATGGGAAAGAGATAGAGAAGCCCAAAATGGTGTAATTGAGGGACCAAACAGATTCCAGGTGAACTAAAACTGCGGTGACTCAAACAAGGAAAGCTGACTCACTGGTACCTTCTCAGTGACTTGGTGACGTTAACATTTTAAAATACTATGATGCTGGCTTTACATCCTGCATTTTTTTTTATTTTTTTTTTTAAGATTTATTTATTCATACAGAACTGCGGTAGAGGCTAGAGATGCAGAGGGTGAGAGGCTTCACCAGAGACAGAGCGGGGAGCAGAACAAGCAGATCGACGAAGTACACTAATGAGGGGAGCAGCGGGCGGGTCAGGAGAGGTCTGCCGCACCATGTGGTCACCTCCGGGGCAGGCGGGAATCGAACTCATGCGGAAGCGGCTTTAGCTTCTCAGTGCTGTGCTTTAACCCGCTGCGCCACCAGGGAGGGCCTACATCCTGCATTTTTGATCCCTTCTTTATCCGCCTGCTTCAGGTTTAATGATAGAGTTTGTTCCTATGACCTTAATTCATATCAGTTTAATGTAAATAGAAGCAGACACAATGAGATCAGTCTTGCCCCATTCAAGATGTGCTTTTGTAGACTGCAGATATAAAACGTCTTGTGGTAAGGACAGTTAACACAAGACACTTCTCGTGTCTTCTCGACACTTTGCGTGCATAATCCATGCGCAGGCTGCGTGGTGCATCTGACCGCCACGACTGAGCGCCTCCCCAGGCGAGACTTCGTATCTGCGGAATATCCATCACGGTGTCTTCCTGGTCCCTGCAGTCGCCAGCTTGGTCCACATCTTTCTAGGAGCCAGAATGTTAGTTACCTCACACAGGTGGAACCATGTGGCTGGCGTACTCTGTACGCGCTGACTTTCGGTTCATCTAAATTGCTTTGCACGTCAGGATTTATTTCCTTTTTTAGGTAGTGTCTTCAAGATAGAAGATATGAAACTGTAAAACTCCTAAAAGAAAAAAAAAAATCAGGGAGAAACCCAGGACATTGGCTTACATAGTGTTTTTGGGTCGTGACATCAAAAGCACAAGCAAAAACTATTGAAATAGACAAATGGGTCGACGTCCCCTCTGCAGCAAAGGAGAAAGTCAAAAACCATGAGAAGCAAGTTATGCAATGGGAGAATATGTTTGCAAAAGCTGATAAGGGACGAACATCAAAACAACAAACTTGCGGAGAACTTCAATAACTCAATAGCAAAAATAAACCGTTGAAAATGGTTAAAAGAACATTTTCTGTCTCCAGAGCAAACATTACAAATGGCAGCCGGGCACAGGAAAAGATGGCCGCGCCCCTCGTGCTCAGGGAAATCGCGCCAGAACGGCGGTGAGCTGGGCTACTTCGCACCTGCGAGGGCGTCTACTGATAATAATAACAGCTGTTGACAAATATGTGACGAAGGGGACCTAGTGAGTTGTTGGTAGAAATGTCAACTGTGCAGCCACCACAGACAACAGTGGGAACATTTGTTAAAAACAGTAAAAAAAAAACTACTGTATGATCCAGCACTCCCACCTCTGGGGTATACACTTCAGTGTAGAAATCTGAATCTGGAAGACAGCTGCATCTCTTATGCAGAATTGTTTACATCACTCCTTAAAGAAGCAATTATTTCCTCATTCTCACTTTCAAGAAGTTCCCCAAATGAGAGAGCAAGTTCTCCCACAGGAACGTTCGTTACAGGAGACAGGTGGAGGTGGAAGGCTGGCTGGCTGCGTCCCCATTGCAATCAGACCTGCTGCTGACACGGAGCCTGCCCACCGCAGTGGGCCCTGGCCAGAGCAGAGGACCGCCGCCGACCAGCATTCTTGCTGCTCAGACCCTCCCCTGGCCTGGAAATGCCCCTTCCCTTCAGATGGGATGGACACTGCAATGTTTGGTTGCCTGAAGCCTCTCTTGTTTCACTGTGAGAAGAACAAACGTTTATTTTTATATCGGTGTGGCTTCTTTTCTTTTGGACATCAGGAGCAAATATTTTGGTTTCCAACGTCAACTTTTAGTTACTGATGTTACTGAAAACTTATTCTTTTGGGAAAAGAAGATGTAGAGGTACATGTGGAAAAAAAGAAGACCTTATTTTTGGAAATACACAAATTATTTATATTTTTAAACTCATTTATGAATGTCTGTCTACTACAGGCCAGATGTTGTATATTCAGAAGGAATTTCCCATTCTCATAATGTGTGAGTCATATTTAGTTAATAGTTCTCTATAATTCCATGTGATAGGTATCTCCTCAATTTGTTTCATGTAAACTAAGTTTTAGACTATTTTCCTAAGTTTAAATAAAACTTATCATGAAAAGAAAGGATGACAGATGACTGAATTAAGAAGAGGTGGTATGCACCTCACCCCAGTGAGAATGGCACATCTTCAAAAAACTAGCAACAACAAATGTTGGCGAGGATGTGGAGAAAAGTAACTCTCCTGCACTGCTGGTGGGAATGCAAACTAGTACAACCACTATGGAAAACTGTTTGGAAGTTCCTCAAACTGCTAAACATGGAGCTTCCTTACGACCCAGCAATCCCACTCTTAGGTATCTACCCAAAAGACACAAAAACACTGATTGAAAAAGATACCTGTACCCCCATGTTTATTGCTGCTTTATTTACAATTGGAAAAACATGGAAGCAGCCCAAATGCCCAAAAGTAGATGACTGGATAAAAAAGATGTGGTATATATATACAATGAAATATTACTCAGCAACCAAAAAAGAGAGACACATGTCTTTTGCAGCAAATTGAATGGAGCTGGAAAAGATCATGCTTAGTGAGATAAGCCAGAAAGAGAAAGAAAAATACCGGATGGTTTCACTCATAGCAGGAGTATAATGGACCAGGCGAGAAAATACAAAAATAATGAACAGCCATATACCAGAGACATTCTGTGGGGGTGGAGTGGGGGATGGGATCAAAAACGGGGTGGGGGGAGGGAAATGCATGGGATTATGGTGATGGCACATGGGTGACTTGGTGATGGGAAACCCGCGGGGATTACAATTGAGATGGAAAAAAAAATGTACAAAATGATGTAAAAATAAACTTTTGTAATTAAAAAAAAAAGAATTATATGGCATTTTAAAAATAAAAGAAAAAGAAGAGGTGGTATGCAAACATAATGGAATACTACCTGCCATAAAGAAGAAAGACAAGCTCTTGCTCTTGGTGATAGTATGACTAGAACTGGGTAGGATTATGCTGAGTGAAATAAATCAGAAGGACAAAAAAATAGATGGGCTCACTTTTCTGTGGTATAAAAAGAAACAAAACTAGACAAAATTCAGCTAAAATTACCCTAGAATTCTGACTACAGAACTGAGGTTGCCAGAAGTAGAGGTTGAAAGTTAGGGTAAACTAACTTAGGGGAAGATGGTCCCAAAGGATATGGTGGACAGCTCTGGGAACTTTGGTGGTGGGTTCAGTGACATATGTCTGAAGAGGTGTCAACTTCTTAGGTCATATACACTGCCTTGAACCGATGTTACCTCCATAAAAATGAGACAATTGAAACAAGAAATAAATGATCATTTTATTAGTTAATTTTTTTAGGCATTAAAATTGTGAGTACTGTAAAACTTAAACAAGGAAGCATTCTATATGAAAGAATGTTCAGAACATGTTGGAACAGACACATATGACTTAAGTTCCTGTTTTTACTACACCAGGACCACCTTTCCCAATAAGAATTGTGTAAAAATAATGCATACAAATTATTCAAAGTTACTCTTCCCCACTAGGAACATACATATCTTTTTTTTCTTTATCAAAGTTTCAACAATACTCTTCAGAGAAATAAATAAAATATTACAGACACTTATATAGTACTACAAATGAGCCTGAACAGTCAAAAAATTCTGACCAAAATGGGAAAATATGGGGTCACACTCTCAAACTTCAAACTATATTACAAAGCCACAACAATCAAAAGGAGAGTGATATTATAATTAAAAAAAAAAACATAAAAACCAATGAAACAAAATTGAGACCTCAGAGAAAATCCCACATTTATATGCACAGTGAATCTGCAATAAAGAACCAAGAGTCTGTACTGGAAAAGTAAAATTTCTTCACTAAATGGTTTTGGGAAAACTGGACAGCTACAGGCAAAAGAATGAAATGAAACTAGAGTGACATATATACAAAAATAAAGTCAATATTTCTTCTTTGTCTCTAACTCTTGGTAGTTTCCCAGCTATGTTTCTTGATACACATCATTTCTTATAATCAGCAACTCATTGTACCCGTTTTGAACTCTTGTCCCTGAGTCAGACACCCATCTTTCTACCTTTTTCATGTCCACACACCCAGTGGCATCTCACGTCTGCAATTAAAATATCAGATGGGGAACACAGTTAAATTCACTTTAGAAAAATTGAAGTACAACTCTATCTGTCCAGATTTCCTTCTTGATCAAATACTTCCATCGGCCCAGGTAAGCTTACCCCCTAAGCAGTTTCTGGGGTGGCCCCTATCGAAATGTTCCAGTAGATTTCTGATTTTTCCCTCCCTTCTCTAGGACTGCATTGCCTGCTGATAGGTCTGCTCTCTCCATATCATGCCAGCTGTCTTTTGTGCTCTACAATGTGCTAACTTACATTAATTCCAGGCTATCTCTTACATCTTCCAAATCATTTTGGGTAGAACCTCAGCCCTTGATCAGGTATCTCTCACATTCAGGACTTCTTCAGTGTGTGACATGAAGTCGTTACCAGATTTCCCAGCAATAGTCTGCAATGATGAGCTTAGAGGGAGGGTTTAACTCTGTTGAAACTTCTAGAATAAAATTACCGCACACTGGGCAGCTTACACACAAACTTACTTCTCGCAGTTCTGGACTCAGATCAGGGTGCTGTCACGGGTAGTTCTTGGTGAGTACCCTCTTCCTGGCTTATGGATGGCTGTCTTCTCATGGTACCTCACAATGTCAGAGAGAGAGTATTGTCTTTGGGCTTCCCAAAGCCCTCATCTCCATATACCTTCTAATTTGAGGTTACAGTGCAACTTTGGGTAGGACATGAAAATCCAGTACATGACAGAGAATAGCAGCATCTGAAAATAAAAAATGTGATTAAGAACCAAGAATTCTTGTTTTTCAGGAACCAAGAATTCATGATATCAGAAAGCTTTGCAAGCCAATAAAGATATTGGTCCATTCAGCTATTAAGTATCTCTTGGTCACCTAACAACTGGGGATCACTAGTGTCAGCCATCTTTATTTTAAACATACATTTTCAGCAACAGTGATCACTGAATGTCTATGTGACAGATTAACCAGACAGTTCAACGTAGCTCTTTGATCCTTTGCGACTTCCAGATCAATTTTGTTTGGTTGGCAACTTGAATGCAAAACGTGTATTACAGACTTTGACAATGACAGCATCAATATTGTGTGTGAGGCAATGTGAGCGTGAGGGAAAAAACAAAACATTTGGTTTAAAATATAGATGAATAACAGTGGAAACCAGGCAGGATTTCACAGAAGCCTATACAAGGGAACATAAGCATTGGCAAACCTAACTATTACAGACTTGTAATATAATCATGCAAAAAACAGTGGGTAAGGAATGAACTGACCAAATTTTTTAAAGTAGTACTTTGACTGGATACCATAAGGCTAAGACAAAAGATGTACATAAGTGCTATAATTTAGCTAGTAGATATATTTTATCTGTATGTATGTATTATAAAAAAAAAAATTCTCGGGCCCTCCCTGGTGGCGCAGCGGGTTAAAGCACTGCACTGGGAAGCTAAAGCCACTTCCGCATGAGTTCGATTCCCGCCTGCCCCAGAGGCGACCACATGACGAGGCAGACCTCTCCTGACCCGCCCGCTGCTCCCCTCAGCAGTGTACTTCATCGATCTGCCTGTTCTGCTTCCCGCTTAGTCTCTGGTGAATCCTCTCACCCTCCGCATCTCTGGCCTGTACCCCAGTTCTGTACGAATAAATATAATAAATCTTTAAAAAAAAATTCTCCATGGGAGAAAGTAGTTGCAAATAAACAAAGAGAGATTAAGAACTCTGGTTTTACAGTGAAATTAGAGATATCACTGATGGGTGGAGGATGGCTGGCTGGCTGGATAATGTATGGATGCATGGTTGGATGGGTGGACCCATGGGTGGATGGACAGATTGGACAGATGGATGAATAGATGGACAGACAGATGTTATGGATGGGTGAACATGCATACACATTTCTTAGCTTTGTGTACTGGAGTGCCTAACGGCAGCGACACCTGGATAAGGAGTTGATGTCTTTGTCAGAGACCAGCCTCATTGCAGCTTGCCTTTCAGCGTGAATGCAGGGGAAGCATGGGGTACGCAACCCTGATATTCATTTTCAGCAGAAGGGAAGGATGATGACCCCCAGTTAATTTGCTCACAGAATTAACTGTCACTGAGGTTTCACCTGTGACTTAAAATGATCTGTCTCATAACCAAGAAACTCTGAAAAAAAAATCATCGACAAATCCCACATTCCGTTGCGGGTCATTTTATATAAGATCTTGTCTTAGCTCATGGTTGTGCTGCAACAGCGTGCTGCTTCTGCTGGCAACTTTGCTTATGTCTATTTTAGTTGTGTTTACCTGAATCAGAGTCTCTGTGCTTTCTGCATCAATCTATCATCAGAATCACTGGCATGTGTCTGTCATTCTCAATCCAAATCATTTGCACATATTTTTGCATCATTAATTTGAAGGCTTACTGATCCTTCTCTAGATCTTTATTAACCAGGAAAGCTTCCAAACATACAAAAGAAAACCCCAGGGTCACTCATTCCAGCATATTTGTTGATAGCAGAAGTAAACAGACAACATAGAGCACTGTCTGTTGGAGAACAGAACGTGACTGACAGAAATGCCAGTGAAATGAAATCTATACAATACACGTACACATAAACGTATACAGATACGCATAGCATATGTTATTGTTATTTACATTTATAATGAATATATCCAAAATAACTGGGGTGAATATTTTAAGTGACAAAATCTTCTTGTGGAATACAATTTATATGAAGTTTTAAAAATAATATTGTAAGTAGAGGGTAATGAAATAGGGCTCTGGAGAGAGGAGGAGAGATAGGACTGTGAGTGTTAATTCAGGGGGAGTTTGGCTTACTATGTAATGATTGACTTTTCCAAAATTTCCAGAAGCAATATGATAAAATGCAATCCCAGGTAATGGAATTTGTATGGTTGCACAATATATTTTTATGTATCATGAGTTTAAACAGTTTTTCAGAAATGGAATTGCAAAGCAATAATTCTTTAAAAATACATTATTCATTTGAACCCCTTCCTATCTAAAAACAAATTAGTATCTCCATGATTGATTTATTATGGGAATTCTGGAAGAGAAATAGCTTAAAGGTAACCAAGATTTCTTACCTGAGTTTCCTGGAAGAATTGCAGCGTTATTTATGAGAATAGCATAAATACAGACAAGTAAAGTTATGGATGATGACAAATTATGGAACTGATTAAACCTGAAAGTCATTTGAAATTCATGATAAATGTCAAATTAGATTAAGTCAAAATTAGGGAAAGTATATTTAATACCACACACTTCAAATCGTATTTCTAGTTTAAATGGACATGTGTGGTTTACACATGGACACTTATATTGTTTTAAATCACATGTAATTTGCATATATATGTAGACATGTATTTATATTTAATTTTTAAATGTGTCACTTATATGCATAAAACATGGATGGACGCAAAGTCAGGTAATGACAAACTGGTAGCTTTATAGAAAGTTTCAGGAATTTTTGTACTGAGGTAACACTGGTTTACATTGTGCATGATTCCTAGCTAAAGGGTCACCTCTCTTCGCACGTATGCTACCACTCCACACCCACCACCAAGGTACTCATACCCCCCAGGGTCCATGGGCCCCTCCACAATGCTCTCAATCTCTGCTCTCCCCTCAGTAGCTTCAATTATATCTGGGACCTCTAGGCTTTGTTACCTCTAGGCCCTTTGTTTTGCTTATATTTGCATATAAATGAAACAGGTGTTTATCTTCTTCTGACTGATTACTTAGCTAACCCCTTCTAGTTCCTCTAGTGTGAATAAGATCATTTTCAAAGGACTTTCTTTATTCTTCCCATTCTGTTACTGAGCTTCATGGGAACCAAAGAGACGCGTGTGAGCATAGCTGCCACAGAATTTCTGTGTGCCATTTTCTTAATTTCCTTTTGGGCCTTGAAGTAGTTTTCTTCAATAGCTGAAGATCCTGAGCCTGTGAACAAAACTTTCTTAATTTATTTCTAATAACCCTTAGAAATACTAGCCACTGAAGTGTAATTGATTATTGTGATGGAATCTCAGTGCTTCCATCTTACCCAAGAAGCCATCAAACGATCTTGTCTATCAATTGAATCAAATATCCATAAGACTACTTTAGTCTTATGTTGTTACTGTTTGTGTAAAAGTGTAACTGTTGGTAATGAGATGGCATAGGGAACCTCATTTATATTAACTTTCAGAAATATTTATTGCAGAGTATCGAGACAAATGCAGATATTGGATTTTTAATCATTTTAACTGTAACTATCCACAATCTGAATAGTCGTGAAACAATGTGAGTGATGTTACTGTATTCAGAAGCAATATAAGGTAATTAGAGTAGCCGCCCTGACACGCTAATCACTTAATGAACTGTTACAGGGGATCACTACTAAGGATCACATCTACGCTTTATTAAATTTCAGTATTCTGGCTTAAAAAGAAATTTCATTTCTTATACGGATGTTGATTTGATCTGCTTCTTCCTCTTGGGTGTCTAATGCAAATGAATAAATAACAAAGCAAAACAAATAAAAAAAAAAGAACAAAACGTATCTCTCAAATATATAAAGATTCCGTAACTTTTCTTTACTCCAATTCTTAAACACCCATCTTTTAAAACGAAAGGCTGGCTAAGTACACAATAAATAGTTTATATTTGAAATTGCTCATTCAGAATTAGGTAAGATCTCTAATATATATTTTTCCTACCAGTCGTTGATTTCTCTTTCATGGGATAATCCAATTTTATAAATGAGGGATAAGATCAATGAACAGTTTATATCGAAATCACTATGATAAGTCGCACACATCACGCATATTTTAAAGCATAAGTATCCTGAACAATTTTTTAAATTTAGATTTAATTTTGTTGGAAAGAAGCATTTCATTTCAACTTTTTAGAAGAGAAAAAAAAAACAAAAAACAGACATTTGCTTCTATTGCAGGCGCTAGACACTCAGTGGCCCTTCCCCAGCGGTCCACAGAACTGGGCTGGGTCATAGAAAAATCTAATTTTCTTCAAGACACTCGAGGTGCCCTAGGTGAATGGAGAGGTGGGGCTGTTGCCTTCTCTGGAGCTGTTGGCGGTGTCTGGGCACAGACTGCGCTGTGGCGGTGACCCCGGGCCCTTGCTGGAGGCGGCAGCCATGGGCACCTCACAGCACCCCGGGCCGGATGACAGGCTGGATCCATCCCGAAGGATCCCTCCAGACAGGCCGCTATTTTTCCAAATATTGACGTAGTAGAGGTTTTGGAGAGCTGGAAAGGAAGATGGAATGAACCCAGCCTCAGGTTTTTGATGCAGGAATCCTGTTTTTTGTCCACACCCGTCAGACATGGCAACAGGTATAATGTAACAGCAGCAAAGCCGCAGCCCTTCCCGAAGCCAGCTCATTCCTGGGTGTAATCAGGAAAACCACAGTCACCTCTGACAGGGAGGAGGCCTCTGGCAGGGAAGTACTAACTCAAGTGTCTCTGATTCTTGTATTACCAATATCCACCATCAGGGCCTCCTGGTGTTAAGTCTCAGGGTTCAGTCTGAGGAGTGAAGTCAGCACAGGGAATCTCTCCGAAGCCACTGCAGCCCATGTTTGATCCCCGGCCAGGGAGCTGACCCACATGGTGCTGCAGACCTCTCCTGTCTTGCCTGCTGCTCCCCTCAGCAGTGTATTTTAGTAGATCCATCTGTTCTGCTCCCCCTCTCTGTCTCTGGCGAATCCCCTCACCTTCCCAGTCTCTGGCCTGCACCCTGACTCTTGTATGCATAAATAAATAAAATAAAAACCCATTATCTGCCATTTAAGTAAGTGGCATCCCATTTTTTTTTGAATTTCATAACATTGAACTTATATTCATATATTTAAAAATATGAATGCTCTTCAATATATATCAAATGAACCCTTTAAACTTCCAGATGTCTATTTTGCCACCCGTGACAATATGGTCTATTTTGGCAATTGCCCCAAATGTATTTAAAAGTAATGTCTCTTTCACCATTTGGGGTAAATTGTTCTATAAATCTGCATTAGGTCAGTTGTATTGTTTAAATCTTTTACATCCTTATCGATTTTCTACTTATTGAGAGACATGTACTGAAATCTCTGACTGTAAATGTGAACTTGCCTATTTCTCCCTGCGAAGTAGAGAATAATATTTGGAATGAATCCAGTAGTTCTGAAAATATTCACTGAAATAAGAATGTAAGTATAGATCTAAAGTACATAGCAAATTAGTCTGGCAACGATCACTTTGCTTTCAAAGCTGCATAAAGCAATTATACTGTTAAGTTGCTTGTTCACTAATTTTCACGTGCTGGGCTAATGTGCTACCAGGTCCATATCTTCAGTTGCCTGGTTATTTATAAAGATACTTTTCAATTCAGCTACTTATAACATCTCAAAGTAGTTTTAACTCTGGGCTGAAATATCCAAGACAGTAAACCAAAAGGGGAATGAACTGGAGGATTTGGGGGGTACTTTACTGCCTACTTATTTTACTACTGATAGTTCTGAAGCAGAATCATGTAGGTGTGTACCAGATCTAGAGAGCAAGTGGGGGTATTGTGTCCCCCACTTAATGGTGGGTTGAAGTCCTTACTCCAAGGCCTGTCATTACAGCTGTCATTGAAAATAGGGTCTTTGCAGACGTAACCATGTTAAGATGAAATCATAACGAATTAGGCGTGATGACTGGCATGCTGTGTGGGGCACAGTTCCTGGGGAAGACGGCCGCGTGAGGAGGAGTTGGAGACCGGGGTCATGCCAAAGTCATGGACCTTGGCGTTCGCTGGAGCTAGAGGCGGCCAGGAAGGGAATTCAGAGGGAGCGAGGCCTGGAAATACCTTGACTTCATGTTTCCAGTCTCCAAAACTCGGAGACAGAACATTTCCATAGTATCAAGTCTCCCTGTTTGTGGGGCTTTGTTCTGATAGTCCTAGGAATGTGGAGACACAGAAAACCCCCCATGCGGAGTGATGACTCGGGCCGCGAGAGCACGCACAGCCTTGGCCATGAACATGAGCCGCCTAAGACCCCTCCTCCCTCTAATGGGTTCGTTCACTCAGCGACTCTGGGGACCCTTCACGGCCCTGAGGTGGTGGGTTGTGTTACGCTGGACACCAGGTCTGTGGTGCTTCCTTGCCACACAGGAAGTGTTTATTCACAGAGATGCACGCGTTAGCCAGCGAGACTGCACTCTCTGTGGCTTTTAGAGAAAGATGGTGCAGACATTGTGCTGGGCAGTCGTGGGGCTGGGTCCCCTGAATTTTGCTGGTGGCTGGGGCTGATGCTGGTGGTGTAGTCATAGCCTAAACATCTGGAAAGGGCCACTGAGGTAGACAGCACCACTCAAGATGATGTATGTGTCCATCCCAGACCAGTGAGCACTGTGCCCCAGCGGATCACTCCCCGGGTGATGCTCTCTGGCCACACATTGCAAGTCGTCGCTGGGGACCCCGGCTGCAGAGAAAAGTGTCCGCTCTTCACCACAAACTAGGTCAGGTGCATTCTTTAGTCGGAGCGGCAGAGGACGAATGCCAGCACTGCTAGCCCTTGAAAGGCAAATGGCATAGACGTTGGAAGGGTAAACACACAGGGCGGTAACTCTTATCACTCGTTTCTGCGTTTCTATGGTTTTCCACTTGCTGCCTTGTCCAGTCTTAGGGACAATCTCGTGCAATTTCCCTCCCTCGTTATGTCCTCATTTCCCAAGCTTCCTCCAAAGGCCTCGCAGTGCTAACCCACAGACTCCTGTCCTTAGTGAGAAGGCATTCACAGGGATAGCTCTAGTCTAGTTTGGCAGGGATTGAATAGACAATACATGTGCACTTAAAACACAGAAATGAAGCTGGACCTTGGGCTAGGTCAGGGCGGAGAGGGCTGGCAGTCGAAGCGGAGGGTCTGAGGGGCAGGACCAAGCTCTCGGGCTGTAGGTAGGAGCTGCTGTTCTCTGCTCTGTTCTAGCTCCTCTCAGGCATCTCCAGGAAGTTGCTAATGCCTGGGCCTTCTCACACGCACATCAAGTCACGGGGTCTCGGAGGTGGGGCCCAGGTAACTTCATTGGGGATTCTCCTAACGTCCTCAGTTGGCTTGCTCAGGGCTGAAGAATCCTGCCTCAGAGTATTGATTTGCAATGCCGTACAGACACAAAAGTTGATGAGGAAGGACAGGGAAGGCAGAAAAGCCTTTCATTCCAGACTCTGCCCACTGTGATACAGATTTTATCATTCTCTCATACCATCTTAAGCTATGGGAAAGCAGAAAAAAAATCTCCACTCCTCTATTGGAACATTTCCAGTGGTTGTGATTTGGGAAAGTGAGGTAGGAATCATAATGACTGTTTTGGTTTCAGATAATCAGTATGATTTGTCTTTAGGTAAACAATAAATCTCATAAATCTACCCTCAATTGTGGGACTTGCTAACTTGAGGTTTTCCTTTGTTTTGTTTTGCTTTAATAGGAGCTTGCCAAATGCTGTTAGGTCAATTAGAAGGCTGAACCGTGATTAGAATCTCTTGTCTTCTGGAGAGGTTTTGGGAGTAGCTGAGCCAAGGCAGATTCATCCTCACTTGCTAGATGTGAGAAAACTCTGGAGAGAGGAATGGGGAGAAGCAGTTCCTGCTTTAAGGGGCCAGGACCCCGGAGGGGGGTGGTGGGGGGGGGGGAGCTTGCGGACTCGGGGACAGAGTCGCAGGAAGGTCTGCTGTGACAGGATGCTGTGGAGCCTATCCAGGGCGACTGCCTGGAACTGCCGTTAGGGCCAACAAGGGAGCAGAAATCCTATTCCTGCCATCTGCCAAAAGCCATGTTCCTTACCGAGGAAGGTCCGAGTCATATCTTGGTTAAAAAAAAAAGAGCGAGAGATCATCTGGTGCCGTTCGTTTGGGTCATGACACTACAATTCAGGATGCTAGCCTTCTTTAGAACAGCCTGGTTTATTATGAGTCTGTCTGCTTAAAAGAAGCAAAACTAGTGAAGGAAGTTATTTGATCATTAATCAAACTCAGGAGTGAATTACCTTTTATGGCTATTTGAGGTTTTTCATTGTGAAAAATAAAACGTAAAAATAAAACGTAAACCCATTATGCTTTAGTGGAATTATTAGCATACTTGAGAAATGTAGAACATCACTTCTATGTATCATTTTTGAGACCTTGAGAAATGTGGTTAATCACAAGGCCCAATGCTACCCCTTCACTACTGGAATTTTGAGGCAGAAGTACAAGTAACAAGTGGAACGAGCAGATGCAAAAATCATTAAACGTGTACAGAACCTGAAAATCACTATCAGCAAACTTTATCTATTATTTATAGCAAACACCATCCAACAGGAGCAAAACAATTTATTTCAAATGCAGAAGGAACATTTTGTAATTTGGGTGCTATTCAGTGCCTTAAAAGGTGCCTAAACAAAATTGAAAGGATATGAACATTTACAAAATATATTCTCTAACCATAAATAAATTAATCTAGAAACCGATGATGGACAGAAATATAACCTAAAAGTCCTCAAATATTTAGAAAGTAAGCACCACAGTAATAAATACTTTATGGGTTAAAGACATGAAAAGAGAAATCAGAAGGCATTTAGAGTTGAACAAAAATAAAAGCATAACCTCTAATTTGGAGGAGCACTGTCCAGTGTGCCTCCTCTGTGCATTGGAGCTTTGTATGTTTCTGTTAGAAAAGAAAAAGGATTCAATTCAATGATTTAAGTTTCCACTGAGGAAAACTTCAAAATGAAGAATAAGTAAAATCCAAAATAGATAAAAGGACAGAAATAATAAAGATAAGAGCAAAAATCAATAACATTGAAAACAGGGAAAACATGACAGTTAACAGGTAATAAAAATCTCACTTTAATTTTTATTAAAAAATCTCATTTTATGATTGTGATCGTTTGAAATGATCAACGATATTAAAAACCTCGAGTTAGACTGATGAAAATGAAGGAACAGAGTCACAGGGGGATGAAAAAGAACATCCTGGCGGGTCTTACAGGCACCAAAAGCATAAAAGCAGTGGGAGGAGGAAGAAAGTATTTGGTGTCCGCACGTATTTCTACGTGTATATGAACCAATACATTTTGATGCAAGAAAAAAGGCACAAGAATTACGCTCATCTACACCCTTAAGTTCTGAGAACCAATAACAAAGCAGATAGGGAGGGATGTGCTTGTTTGTGTGCACGGTTTTTGTGATCATGCTGTGACTATCAGGACATTATTAGGAAAATCAAAGAAAATACCAAATACAAAAGCTAAGCAATTAAAAGATTTTTTTAAATTGCGAATTGGGATTTTTTAGAAGACTTTACTTCTTTTTGTGCAGAAAGACTGGAGTGCAGGCTAGGGATGTGGGGGTGAAAGGATTCTCCAGAGGCGAAAGAGTGGGGAGCAGGACCACTGCCATGCACTGCGGAGAGGCAGGTCTGCCGCGCCATGTGGGTCACGCCCTGGCCTGGGATCGAACTCAGATGGTGACTGATAATGCTGAGACTTAACCCCTAGACCATCGGGAGGCCCAGAATAGACCCATTTTCTTCAAGCACTTAGTTTGATGTGGAGATTTTAAAACCGTTGTACCTGCCCAAGTTGCCTTCCAGCTTGAACAGAATGTTTGTAGGGTTCTTCTGAATTCATATATAATATTCCTAACTATTGATAGACTTTGAGACCCAACCGAGGTATCTAATGTAGATCAATGAAACCTCATCTTTTCATTTTGTTTGGAGATGACTGTCTTTGGCATAGAATTTTTCTGCAAACAAGTCTGAGATTAATTGTTTCATGTTAGTTGGTCTACTCACCCTGCTGAGAATATAACTTATCTATATGGTGGCATTTTGTTCCTGACTTTAATATTTATTACTTTCTCATCAGTTTCATCTCTTTGCTCTTCTCCCTCCATTTGTAATAATTTCATCCAGGACAATGTTGATTCCATTTTTATACATTAATAATCTCAATACTATCAGTTGAACTTTAATTTTGCTTTTTGAAATCTGAGTTTTCTTATATTTTCTTATCTTGCCCTATTGCTTTTTATTATTAAAGTCCATGCATTTCATGCATTTTCATCTCAATCTATGCTCTCTTGATTTTTCTCATTCACCATAAACTGAACACACTCTAGGATACATGTTTTATGAATTTTAAGCAATTTCCCTGAATTTTTCACATTCTTTTTAGAAAAAAATTCTTTTAATTCTTGGAGATAGTCATTTTCTTTCACTTAAGGATTTTTTTTAAAATCCCCTCCCAGAAGCCAATATTAATATTTTCCTTGCTTCCAGTGCTTGAAAAATTGAGATAAGTTAGGATTATTGCCAGTCAACAGACAGTAACATTCATTTGTACTACTGAAGAAATGGTTTTTGAACATTTTCAAAGCCCAATTAGTCTCATGCCATTTCTGTTTAGCCAAGAAAACTTCTGATAGCGATTATAGTTTTCTAACCTCATTCCTTATGTAGTGTATGTCATTTTTAATTGTAGTTTACCAAACCCTTAAAATTTATTCAGATGACAGGTATAAAGCTTCAACTGTTCCCCAAGTACAGACCCAGAAACACTAGGAAGAGAAGAAAGAACATCCTTAAGACTTCCTTGGTGATCTTTCTGGCTACAAGTCCCAGACTGAAAAAAAAAAAAAAAATCCAACTTAAAGTGCCATAGATACTTTTGTCCATTTTAGAACTTTATAAGGGAAGGTTACAGTAGCGTTCTGTCTGACTTCTCTCGCTGGGCATTAGAGTGGAGAGATGTTGCTTGTGGATGTCCTTGTTCATTCTCAGTCCAGCACAGAACCCCGTCGTGTAACCAAACCTATCACAGACTGCATGTTTGTGTCCTTCAACATTCTTATGCTGAAGCAGTAACCCCGAATGCTATGGGAGGATTGTGGGGAATAACAGGGTTCGGATGACGATCTTGGCCCCGCGGTGATGATGGGTGGGGACCCTTAGAGGTGAGGGAAGAAGACCTCTCTCACTGCGGTGGGAGGGAGGATACAGCCACAGCATGTGGCTGCTTGTGAGCCAGGAAGAATCCTTGCCAGGCCCTAGCCATGCCTCACTCCAACCTCAGAGTTAGAAGTCAATATGGCAGCCGTAGTTTGGAGACTAGGCTTGGAACTTTTAAGATATTCTAGAAAGTGAGAGGAGAGCGAATAAGACAGTGTGGGATTTCCAGGAATTCAGGATTATGATCTATTTATTAGTATCCCTCCGTTCCAAGGCATTATCTCTTTTACTTATCCTTCATACATGAGCTAATCTGAGATTGTTAAGGTGGAAATTATGTGAGTAGATAAATCTTACCAACGCTTATGGTTGCAGGGTTTTCAGAAAGTACAAAATAATTGACGTTTAACCCTACTGGCTCTTCAATTTGTGAACTGCATAGCAAGGTGAAGTTACAAGCTGTTTTTTCCTGTGAGTTGAGGTTAGGATGTTTCCAGTGGTAACATATTTTGTCCGACTTCCCTAGCACCTTAACTCCGTTTGTAGAATAATTCCTTCTTGACCCATAATTTTAAAAATCATCAAAGTTCTTATCCATTAAATATAGGGTTTTTTAATTATAGTAAACTCCTTTGGCTTCTTGAACAATCATATTCATATTTCTCTTTAATGTCTAATCTTGCAGTAGTGGACTAGACAGTTATTCTTCCATTTAATGCATGTTTTATATGTTCATTTGAAAAATAATTACAGCGGTAATTAAATATTAATATTTAAAATGTTGAGAGGATTACCACTGAGGACTAGAACGTGTTTTAATTTTTAAGCAAGTGCTTTCTATCTGCTCTCATGACAAAGAATTAATTTGGAACAGGCTTTTACTATCTATGCAAAACTGAAATCACTTTGAGTTACCACCATGCACTGATTATTTATAAGCTGTTTCTCTCCATGCATTGTTACCATGACTGGGGAAGACATATTTGAATATATTGTGGATTAGCAGTCTCTGGAATTGCCTGGAATTGGGTGCAAAATGCTGAATGAGTTTCATATGACATGTCACTATTAATTAGTTGGAAAATTCCTACTGAGCAGCTTATTGTAGGAAAAAATGGATGTTTTTCATTAACTAGTAATTAACCTGGCTATATTATGAAGGTCAAAAATCAGTCTATGGTGTATACCATCTTACCTACAGGTTTCAAAAGACAAATTTATTACTTTAAATGTTCTCTAGATAATACCACTAATGATGGAGGCAGACTCACAGAAGGTCAATAAATAATGGGCAAGCATCCAGCTAGAATGGAGTTCCATCTTACATAGAGCCAGAAGAAAATAAACTCTTGCTGACCACACACTGCATTATCACTGACATTATTACCTTATTCAATGTTCTCTAGAAATGCACAAGATAATCCTGTTATTTCCAGGTTTAATTAAAGCTGATTAAAGATCTAGGGATGTCATTTTTCTTAAATGAAAAATAATATAAGAAATAGCTGGAAAATGATCACTTATAGCAGTTTATGGTTACCAAAATTATACCATCTTAGTAGCAGGGGGGGGAAATGAACTTAAAAAAGAAACGGCTATAAAGATTGGTGTATAAGACTTAAATAAATACTACATGGAGCAATAAAAATGTGAGTAAAATAATATTTATGTTAGTGTAAGTAGACACATACACTTATGCATCCAATCCCACTCTCGCTCCATGCATGGTGAGGGAAATTGTGGAATTGGGGAAAGAGAGAAAATGAGAGTTAAGGCCAAATTATTGCAACTAATATTAGAAAAAGAAACGTTTGGGCAATGTTTTAAGCCCTAATTTTAAAAATGGTGACTACAAGTAAAGTAATCTTAGGGTGTGTTGATTTGTTAAGACCACAGGAAATAAGCCTTTTCATTGTTTTGTAGTAGATTTTTCATGATGGCCACTGACATCACTTAATTTTTTCAAAGAGTTTGGGAAAAGTATTTAGAACAGAGGAACTTGTCGTTTTCTCTTGTGTTAAGAAAAGCATTGAGTATATTGACTGATACACCACTAAGTCTCGTTCTGGGTGTGGGGTCGCTGTTCCTCAGGCGGTGGGGAAGGTGCCAGCGTCATCATGGTTTGATTTCCATAGATGTCTGTGCTTCGCACAAGCAGAGGCAACGGCGACTGCAGAAACAGGAAGATAAAGAGATTCAGCTGGAAGTTGGAACTTTGGCACTCTGGGGGCCTGGAATTGGAGTTATTTAGCATCGACGGGGGTTCTCAGGTTCTAACTACTGTTCAGCCGTGGAAACACACAGCAACAAGGACCAGACTCCTCCTAGTCTTGGGGAATGAGATTAATGAGGAAGCAAAGAAACTACCTGTGTGGGGAACATTTCCTGGGGCCAATGACTCTGGCAAATGAGACAAATAATATTTTCATGCACAGTTAAAAAAATCAAAGCAATATAAGAAATCTAAAACAATTAAAATATCAAAAATTTAAAAGTTGAAGTTGCTGAAAATTTAATACAGTTAATGAAAATTGTAAAAGTTAATGGCAGGCTAATATTTAAAAAAAATTGAAAAATATTTTCTTCAGAAGAGAATAAGACTATTCAAATCTCCTTCATTGTCAGAGTGGTATGCTTTTTATTAAGGTCTTCCAGAGAAACAACCCAATTGGGATCGGTCCATAGATAGACAGACAGACAGATGGGTGGGGAGATGAAAGGGTGCATAGATGATAGATAGGTGATGACAAGAAGAGACATGGACTTGGTGCATGTGATCGTAGAGGCTAGAGACCTAGGATATGCCATTTTTATGCTGGAGAATTGGGAAAACCAGTGGTGTCTCAGAATTCAGTCTGAACCCAATGAATGGCCTGAGACTCAGAAGTTCTGAAACATGAGGGCAGAGGAAAAGAGATGTCCCAACTCAAGAAAAAAGAAAAAAAATCACCCTTTCTCCACCTTTTTGGTCTATTTGGATTCTCCACTGAGGACCTAAGTTGGGGAGGGTGGATCTGTTTACTCAGACTCCTGACTCAAACACAAATGATTTCCATTAGATACACCCAGAATAATCCCTTAGCCCAGTGAACTGACACCTACAGTTAACCAATCTCTTTTCCAAGACCCCTGGTCACAGGAGCACAAGCAAAAGATGATTCATGTGAGAATCAGTGAAAACCAAAGACAACATGAATGTGCTATTAGAATTAACAGACATGGATTTTTGTAACAGAGAGAACTATGCACAAAGTATAAATAACAATATGCTCCATGCAAGTGAAAATACAGGGAAACTCAGATGTGGAATGGAAACTAGAGGGAGGAAGGGAAAGCGGGAGGGAGAAAGGGAGGATGAGAGCGGGGTACTTTAAGGAACTGTTTCCCCTAGTGTGGGGGTTGGCAAATATGAAAGATGCAGCGCCAGCACGATGACAGACTAGAAACTCAGAGAAGAGCCCATGTTTCAGTCTTGAGTCTGAAATGTTTGGGCAGGAGACTCAGGTTTCCGACTGGGTGCTTCTAGCCCTGGGCAACTCCCACCCGCTTTGGGAGGGCTTCGCTTTGCTCAAAATCGACTCATTTAGATTTAGTCACCTCAGAAGCTAACCTTCATAAGCAGGTGGCCTCATGGCCACGCCCAGCTGTCACATCAGTTCCATCACCAACGTGGTTCAAGTATGAATACAGGTAGGGCGGGACCACGGAAAGGGGCGTGAACAGAATTGCCCACTCAAAACGCTGTTCTGGCGTCACAGCCTGATAGGAACTGGCAAAGAAAACAGGCAAAAAGTGAGATTGGATAAAATTGATATGTTTTTTGATCATGGATAAAACAAACTTTACAGAATTCGTCTTCAAGTGCAGTTAACAGTCCAACCAAATACTTACATCTCACAACTTTAGATTTTATTGTTTAAAATATCAGTTCCAGAGGAGTTAGCCAGAGCTTCATTCGTGACTCCTCCTGGCCCACCCTCTGTATGTCTCCAAGTTGAAGACCTTAAACAATGTCTCATTAGGGAAAACACTAATCTTAAAAAAAGCTACTTCCACTTCTCATTTTTGTTTTAATCCTTTACTCATGTAAGATAAGTACCTGAAACAGTTGCTTCTAGGAGCCACGAGTTAGGAGGAGACATTAGGAACTCCACATCGAAAGAGCCATGTGGAAATTCTCATTAGCTGTATTGCAGGTGGGGTCCATTACATTGCAGAAAACCTCCCTGCTTTTTATTCATTTATGAAATGAGAGTAAAGGGTATTTTTCAAGGAGAAATAATCTCTACTGCACCCACAGAAAGGAATGCTTTATAGTTGGCCTGATTTACTAACTCCCTAGCAGTAACTCATTCAGAATTAATTATTCATTCATTTACTTGGTAATGACATGAAATAGAATATGTTATGAATATAAAAATAGAAGCCTCCTTTTGTTTGTCACCAGATTTAGAACAGAAATAATGATTCTGTGACACAGGAATCACACAAGTAGAGAGAATACTGACTTGAGAAGGTCCCATTCACCCATGTTAGAAGAACTACATAAGAATCTTCAATTAGCCTGTGTTTAGTAATAAAAATATGGAAAGAATCCAATCATGTAGCCATTGAAGGATGGATACATTGAGTATGACCCAGCAATAGAGTAAATCAAGTAAGTCCAGGGTACACTGGACAAAATCAACTAACCTTCAAACACATACTTTTCAGTAAGTTAAAAGCATTTGCAAAATTATCAGACAATGCTCTAGTGTTATATGTAGTAGCTATATATTGTCACCATACACACACTCACACAGAAACTTACATACATACATACATACACACATGCACACATACATACAATGCACACGGTCATACACAGTTACGTGTAAGGACATACCTGTATGCACATTTATATGTACACATACACGAGACCTGAGTACAGAAAAACACATTCTGTTAGAATCTCTGGCAAAATATAGAAGGGGATAAGGGTAAAATTTCAGTGCATTTGTAAAGCATTTTGAATAAATGTGTGTGTTTGTGTGTGTGTGTGTGTGTATACACATGCATCTACTATAGACATTCGCTCTAGGTAGCAAAACTCCTAAGCTTTCCAAACAGAAGAGTACTGAAAACTGCTAATGAAGTAATACTCGTTGAAGATATTACGATCTGACCAGTGTACTTCAGGACACCAACTCTATATTGTTGAGTAATACTAACAATTTGTCATAATTGTTCGTCAATGATCTAGTAATCCATTTTGGTGTATGTTAATATGTCATCCAATATGTCTCCTTATTTTAAAACACAATCTGGAGTGCATTACAAACAGTACAGTACTATTCTCATAAATGTCGCCCTTCATAGAATTATAAAGTGGATGCTTGTGATTTTAAGAAAAAACTCACTTTTTCGAAGAAAATGTTTCCAGTGAAGCAAAACTAACAAAAGCCCAGGGCAGTACATACCTATAAGGGTGAAATTCTACAAACTGGAAGAAAAAAGAAAGGCTGCCTGATGAAAGTGATGAAATCTTTCTTTTGCCGATCGACAGTTGCCTTTAGATGGTTATAAACATGTATCTTAAAAATGGGATTACTGGCCCTCCCTGGTGGCGCAGCGGGCTAAAACACTGCACTAAGAAGCTGAAACCACTTCCGCATGAGTTCGATTCCCGCCTGCCCCAGAGGTGACCACATGGCACGGCAGACCTCTCCTGACCTGCCCGCTGCTCCCCTCAAAGGTGTACTTCGTCGATCTGCCTGTTCTGCTCCCCACTCTGTCTCTGGTGAAGTCTTTCGCCACCCCTGAGTCTCTGGCCTGTACCCCAGTTCTGTATGCACAAATAAATAAATCTTTAAAAAAAAATGGGATTACTTAGTAGTTCCCTGCTGCTTTTTCTGGAAAGGCACTGAGAAACTGTACAATTCCCAGGTCGATTTTGTCCTGTACCCCACATTTAATCACGTATTCTCAAATAAAGCCACATGGCAAAGCATGATTATGAGCAGTAGCTCCTAGCAGCAGTAAAAAAAAAAAAAGAGGCATTTCCAAAGAGATTCAGGACATGCACAGTGAAGCTGTTCACGCATACCCAGAGTCAGCCGTGTGGTTACATCTTCTCTCTAGCATACAGAGTGGGCCAAGTAGAAGTCATCAAAAAGCTGTAATCATTGGGGAAAAATAAACATTCTTTTTAGACAAGGAGAATTAGAAATACCATCAGTGTAGCTAATCTTTTTATAGTAATTGATTTACTAATCACAATTCCTTTGTATTCTTGTATAAATAAATGTCTTATCAGAGTAGAATAAAAGAGTAAAGAATATGGACAAAAATAGATAATAGGGGAACAATCAGTTTTTTTCCCAGTTACTTTGGCACTTTTCGCCAAAATTTTTTGCAATCATAGAAACTTAGAAACAAAGAAAGCCTAAGTGTACATGAGTCCATGACCCCACTGTGTACACAGGACGTTTCCATGTTCCGATTTTCAGTCTAGAACACTAGGTTTACGTAGGATCTTAGTCATCATCTGTCCTTGTCTTTTATTTGTGGATGCGGAAACTGAGGTCCGAGAAAGTCATGGTTACAGGTATTTGAAGCAGAAAATTCCAGGTTTGTGTACGTTCTGGAGCACAAATGTTCACTTTCATCTTGGAGATTTTTCCTTGTTAGAGAACATAAAACAAAGTGCCACGTGGAATATAGGAAACGAGGCGAAGGCTCACCCAAAACTAAACCCAAGTGAACTCCAGAGATTGACTATAGTTTGAGGATCTCAGAGGGGGAGTCAGGAGTAGGCAACAGAGTGCGGAGGGTCCTTGTGGACTGGGGGAGGACTTGGGTGTCTTGGTGGCGGTGGAGTATGGTGACAGACAGCTGAAGCATGTGACCCTGATCTTTGAGTCGTGTATTATATTGTGCACCACTGTTATGGCAGTAAAATAAAGCAGAAAGAAGTCAAAGCAATAAAGTCTTAAGTATCATCCAAAAATAATAATTATATTACTAATGAGGGTCGCTGGTATATAGCAAAGCAGCACGTGGGCTCATGCCCAATAATTATATCAGAAAAGTATTTTTTAAAAAAGAGGTTGGCAGTCAGAACAATGCTGGAGCAGAGTCTTGAGATCACTCCTTCGTTGTGTTTAGTAACAATTTATAAAAGCTTTTATGTAAAAAATAGTTTTATGGCAGGAATCGTGCTAGTCGTGGAGAATACAAAGATGAATAACTCAGTCCCTGCTCTTAACGCTGTCAAAAGCACTTGTGGGAGAGAGTGACATGTAAAAATATATTAAGAGCCATGAGGAAAGTGCTACAATTAAAGGTGGTAGAAAAGGCTGCAGTGGGATATTTGATTGCATGTTGAGATGAAAGGGAAGTGACAGCATATGCCACCTCCAGCCTGTGAAAGTGGGTCGGATGACCCAGGTGAGAACAGCAGGGCTGGGGGTCAGGGCACAGTGTAAAGACGGAGAGCGGAAGGAGGCTCTAGAATGGGGAGAGGCACGAGCAGAGGGCTTGAGAGGCTGCGGAGGCCCTAGCTGTCCCCAGCTCTGGGCACACAGCAGGGTTGGGCAAAGCCTTCCCCCGCCCCTTTAAAATGTTGCCACCACTTTAGAGATAGGAATTTAGCTAGGGATGGGCCAGCGTTGAAGACTTTTGAGTCGGACTGTTCCTTGATCAGGCTTGAGCTTCAGCATTTTATTCGGGCTGTGCCCAGGTGGGTGAGCTGAAGGGGCAGTGGGTCGATGGAGAGATCAGTTTCTAGATTGAGAAGGTCTGTTGTCAAATAGCACCACTGTCTCCAGAAGAAGCCTGGCGTTCACGGGGTGCAGACATGCAGACTACTTCTGCCCCTCAGCACTCCAGTCCCCATCGAAAAATCCCCTGGGTGGAAAGGGAAACCCTTGCTGTGGTTCCCGATAGGTCTGGCAGAGAACCGCTGGCTTCCAGGGTGGCAGAAAGGAGGACAGATGCTCAGCTGGACAAAGACCAACCCAGCCCTGGTGCTGTGGGCCCAAGAAATGGCACAAGGTCCAGGACCCCATGGTTCCACCTGCTGGCAGGCGGAGCTCACCTGCTGCCTCTACCTGGGGCTTGAGCAGCCTCTGTGCTTCAGCCCAGTCCTGCCCGCCATCCTTGGACCTTGGGAAACAGAACTGAGGCTTTACCAAATCGCTCTTGTTTATTCGTCAGAGTATTGAGAACAAAGGAAGGAAGATTGTATTTTCTGGCTGGTTAGAGGCCGGCCTCCTAGGGAAACAAAGTGTTGGAGAGATTGTTGCTGAATGAATGGAGATAACACTTAATCGAACTCGTTAAGTAAGAAGAAAATTGAATTAGCCTTAAAGTCTCATAAGTGCAGCTATCCTTAAAAAAATATCTTTGAGCTTGCAAGAGCTGTTGACTCAGTGACTCATTTGCAATGCCGTCGAGTTGTGACTGTCCTGTCTTCGTGCTCTGTAGCAGGCATGTTAGCTGGTAAAGCAGTGGACTATGCGGCCTCATGGCAAATGTGGCAACTCATCCAGAGATTTAAAATTATTATAGCCCCAAATGTAGGCTACCAGGTCAGCCGTGTGCTGACTGAGAGAGAGAAAAATGTGATGTAAATTGCAGCATAAGTCCACTGCAGGGTAATCTGTCTCCTGGGTCAGCACAGGATCGTGTGGACCCCACCGTCGGAAAAGAACCCCTTCACCACACCTGCTCACCTGGTATTCAGGAAAACGTAAAAAATTTCATTTTATTTTCATGGTTGGAACATTGGGGGCTAGATCTTGGCCCTCACACCTGTGATTCACTGTTCTGTGCGTGTGGACAGAATAGATGTGTTTAGAGAGACAATTCTGACGTCACATGGGCACGTCTCGGGGAAGATTCACAGTGTTAAAGGTGTTGCTTTCCCAAGGCTCTACTTTTAAAGTTCTGCTATTGATTTCTTCCGTAACACGTGTAATTCGTATGAATTTTGAGAAGCTGAGACAGGGATGCTTGGTTGAAATTAGGATTTGTTAAAAGAAAATAATATTTATATGAACTGTTTTCTGCATGTGGAAGAAACTCAAGCTTTCTTGCACGAATATGCCTGAAAAGTCCTTGTGCATTCTTAAAGAATGAATAATTATTTTGGCTCAGCCTCACCCAGAGATATACTGTATTTATTCCATGTTGTTCTTCGCAGAAACACTTTTCTGCTTTTTTTATTAATCACCCCCCATGCACACACACATAGACACACACACACACACACACACACACACACAGAGATGTTATATGGTTGATTTTATGTGACTTTCAATAACCATTTCCAGTTACTCTTGCAGACACATTTGGTACTTAGCTCCAGACAGAAATCTAAGTACGATTTGAGTACATCTTGGAGACTTGTTTCAGGCAAAACCTTCCACCTCTACACATCACTGGATCATTTGACCTTGGAAAAGTTCCTCTTGCTAAGATTTGATTACCATCTTCACAACAAAAAAGGGCAAGTTGCTTCAGTTACCGGGGCTGCTCCAGGCCACCTGTGTCACTCATTCATCTTTTCTCCTCCGCTGTCATGGGATCACAGCCAAAGACAAGCTTAGGAGACTCATGGGAGTTTGTCGTGTCAAGTCTCTAGATTGTCTCTATCGTTGTGTGTCTGCTCTCCACTGTTTTTTTTTGTTTGTTTAATTATTTATTTACGCACACAGAACTGGGGTACAGGCCAGAGGTACAGAGGGTGAGAGGATTCACCAGAGACAGGGTGACTAAAACACACTGCTGAGGGAGCAGCAGACTGGTCAGGAGAGGTTGCCGCCCCATGTGGGTCACTCCCTGGCCGGGGATCGACCTCATGCTGCAGGGGCTGTGGACAGCCTCACAGTGCCGCCCTTAACCGGTGGCACCACCAGGGAGGGCCCGTTCTCCGTGCTTTCAAGTGGCTGGACTTTGGGGGCCTTCCAAGGAACGTTCCCGCCACAGCACTCAGAGCCCCTTGAGTTGTTAAGATGGCGCACCGAGACCCGTGCGCGTGGCGGGTGGGGGCGGCCTCCCTCTGCGCAGACAGCTGAGTCAGCCCCCAGGACCGCCCAGGAAGCATCAGTCAAGGGGAGCGACAGCACTGGGCAGCCCGGGTTTTGCTGTGCTTGGTGTTGGCGTCTGTTTGCTTACAAACAAAACGAAACAAAAATGTTTTCAGAGGTGGATTATGACCCAGGGGCGGTGGCAAGCACGGAGTGGTGTTCTCGTGGGCTGCAGCTACATTCTGGGGAAGCCCGAGTCTCTCGAATGTGTCCCTTAACTACCCTTCACGTTCTCTTCCGCAGTGTGTGTGTGTGTGTGTGTGGGCAGCCGGTAGGGGCCCACCTTTGGCGATTTTGTCTGCTCGATACTGGGCCACTGCAGCTACTCCCAGCCTACAGTCCAGGCTTGACATTTCATCAGGAACTAACATACACTGGTAGCCTGGAAAATCTCTATTTGGTTAATAATTTAATTATATACACCTGCTTTAATTTTCGAAAGGAAAATGATACCCTAAAACCATGAAATTGAAATCTATAGATTCAGTAGAATTTTTACATGGTTTATAGTAATACATTTTAAAAATTGAATAGAACTGACTTTCAGAGTAAATTAGATCGTATCCGTCTCTGAAAGACCGAACTTCATGTTTTCTATAATTCAATATAAATCATGGTTATTAGTGTTTAATTGGAGAATTTAGCAAAGTCATCAAATAGTGTCCTAGAAAACTTTATGAAAGCGTTAGTTAGTTTGGATTTTCATTTGCATTTAACTGGTATGGAAATGTATTTAAAGGCAGTGGGTGTTCGGGGGACTCCCTCGTGGTAGTCTCAGCCTTATGAAGCCATCACCAGCCCCTGAGGCTTGAGTCTTGCCCTAGGCCAGGGAGCTGACCCACAGCAGACCTCTCCTGTCTCTCTGCTGCTCCCCTCAGCAGTGGATTTCAGTGGGTCCGCCTGTTCGGCTCCCCACTCTGTCTCTGGTGAGTCTCTCATCCTCCTCATACCTCTGGCCTGTACCCCAGTTCTTCTGTGCATAAATAAATAAAATTAAATATTAAAAAAATAAAATAACAGCAGGAGTGTTCTGCTTCTAAGGCAACAAGACCCCAGATACATAGGAGTAAACCACCCTCTTCCTCTGGGTCCTGACAAATGCAGAAAATCAGGAAGTTAAAAGAGTAGCCAACTGAAGAGGCTACATAAATAGAATACACCCCAAATCCAGGCCAGTGCTGAGGTCCACATAATTCAGGTATTTCAGTTGAACTTTGTCTATTTTGGTCACAGCAATTATACTTCAATGTTAGCACTGGCAATTTTCAGCAATAGACATGTCTTTCTGCTATAAAAACTCAGTTACTGCATTAGTGGGCCGTCACTGGGTGAAGAGGAAAGGAATGACCGATACCTGTGTATCTGTGATCCTGACTGGCCACAGCTCAGTCTTAGCCCGTTGTCAGCATGGAGCTCTTAAATGTAAGAAGTGGAATATACTGTGTTTCAAAACATTTCTAGTTTTAACTTTGAACTTATTTAAAACATGTAGCAGTTCCACAAAATGGAACTTTTAGCTTTAGTTATATGACAACAAATAACTAGAAATCATATTACAAAATCCTCCTGAGAGAGGTCCTCTTTTTTCTTTTCGGGGGCATACGGTTAGCAGTGTAAGAAAGATGCAGTTTCTATCCATTTGGGCAGTTTGAAACAGGGCCATCATCTTAAAAAATGCTCCGTGAAAATGTGCACTTCTGCAGAAAAGCCACACGACTGTCCATGGGCGCGGGCCTCTCCGACTTAGGCATTTCCTCAAGCGATGTTTATTGACTGCGTCTCGGGGCCAGTGACATACAGCAACTCAGCAAAAGCAGAGTTTGTGGAGGCTGCAGTCTGGGGCGCAGTTGCAGGAGGGCTGTTGAGTGACAGCAGGCCCTCTTCCCCTGCAACCACACAACTGAGTGCTTTGGGGTGCCGCCCGCCCCTCATGTCATCTCTCTCTGTGGGTGGCACCCGCCTCTCTTCATGCTATCGCTCCAGGACAAGTCATAGACATGTACATAATATTCCTTCTAGCGTCATGCTTCTGAACATGCCACTGCCAATTTTTCACTTTTTTCTTTTCTTTTTTTTT
>NW_004567117.1:44186042-44208427 GCF_000260355.1 Condylura cristata | reverse complement strand
GTTTTTTTTTCTAAAGATTTATTTATTGATGCACACAGGAACTGGGGTTCAGGCCAGAGGTACAGGGGGGTGGAGGTGAGAGGACTCACCAGAGACAGAGTGGGGAGCAGAACAGGCGGATCTACTGAAATCCACTGCTGAGGGGAGCCGCGGGGAGACAGGGGAGGTCTGCTGTGCCACGTGGGTCATAGTGCAGTACTTTAACTCATTGTGCCACCAGGGAGAGCAAGTTTTAATGCTAGTTAGACAAAGATTTTATTAGATAATCAAAGAGGGTTTGAGTGGGGTTGCCATCTGATAGATTTCACACTGTGAGCTGTTGCAGTCGGCATCAGTTTGAACTTAGTTTACATGGGTAAAAACAGTGAGTAAGGGACACTAAGCCTGTAACTATTCTAGATGTAGGGCTTTTCTAAACTCACTGACCTGAAGATATGCTGAGGCTGGAGGTAGGCAGTGAGTGGTCAGTGTCTCCTTCCTGAAGAATGCAGTGCAGGCATGCAAAGGCTGGTGCCGTTGGTAAAGCTTCTTTATCTGGCTCCGGAGTCATCGGTGGGGCTGAAAAGATTAAGGTTATCTCCATGCGGTAGAATTCTCACCTAAAGTATTGGATGGAGCTTATTCTGAGCTGATGGCTTAGCATTCTTGCCTGCTGGATTTCCGGTGGTTGGGAGAGTGGTAGTTTTCATTAGAAAATTTTACAGTAAGTTCACAGCTTCTTCACAGGATTTAACACCGTCAGAAGTTACTGTGTAGTGTGTAGCAGAAGATGAGCTCGTTCAGAGCATAAACTTGACTTGATCTTTTCACCCACCACTTCCCAGCATGTAGGATGGATCAAGCAGATACTTAAGGTTCCACAAATATGCTGACTAACTTCCTACTTTCCAGAACCTCCCCTGCAGGTGTCTAATTATTCTTGAGAAACCTCACATGTTCCCTCTGGAACCCTCACGTACACTGTAAGTGCCCAGAAAACCTTTGCAGCTCTTCTTGCCTAGTTCGTTATCAACCAACTTGTTTATATTCATTTGCTCCATCACATCAGAAATCATATTTCTTTAAATAGTTCCAAGTTAATATTATCACAGACCATGAGACCTATTTTTTTTGTTTTGTTTTGTTTTTGATTGCTGCTTAAATATCTTCTTGCTTTGTCTGAATTTTGGCTTCCGAACTTGACTACCACCCCTTGAAATGGGGGCAGGATATCATTTTAACCACAAAGCTAACAGTAACATGTTCCTTGTGTGCGTAGGCCAAGTCATGTCCAGAGTCATCTTCAAAATTGATCCCTGAGTGTTAGGTCCACTAGATCATAGCTTTCTCGTTTGTCTTTCCTATTGTCTCAGGAAAGTATTTTGTGATGACTTTTTTTTTTCCAAATTCAGAACAATAAGCAGAAAAAGTGGCACAGCAGAAGTCATACTGGCAGTAGGAGAAAGGCAAGAGCCATCGAAGCGAGGAGGAGTGATGCTCCTGTAGCGTCTGGCCAGTCGGAACAGTGCAGCCGGCACATTTTCATTGTCCGTGTGCCCAGGACCCTTGTCAGCGTGAACGACGGACTCTGGTAAGTGGCAGCTGTGGCCGTGGGGTACACGGTGCCCTGCTCTAGGTCATGGACGTGTGGAACGTCTCTGCGAAGTCCTCCATTCAATACACCCGGCGGTGCTGGCGTAAGGGATTATATATAAACTAGTAGACCCGCGGGGCCAAAACAGAAAAATCGAAAAGGGAATTTTTTTATTCTCCATTTATTTATTTTATTTTATTTTTAATAATCTAGTAGTTTATTTTTACATCACGTTGTGCCTTTCCCCATCTCAGCTGTCACCCCGGTGGGCTTCCCCTCATCAGATCACCCTGTGCCATCACCACAGTCCAGTGCGCTCCCCCTCCCCTTCCCCGCTCCGCCCCTGTGAAATGTCTCTGGGATATAGCTGTTCGTTAGGTTATTTCCCGCCCTGGTCCTTTATGCTCCTGCGATGAGTGAAACCATGCAGTATTTTTCTGAAAAGGGGAGTATTTTAAGAGCTACAGCTAGTGACAAATGAGACCGAAGAGCAGAGGCAATCAGCCCACGAGGAACCGCCGTCGGGCACTGTCCCGACTCGCTCGGCCGCGTTCCTCCTCCGCCCCAGACGCCCGATTTCCTTGGCCTACTCTGTGACGCAGGACCTGGGCTGGCAAACTGAGCCTTTTCCCTGCCTTTTGGCGCCTTATTCTCGGCCACCTAAAAGGAGCCCCTGGGGAGACGGCAGGATGGGGCGGTAGGGCCTTTCCTTCTCCTCCGGCTTGGTCTCGTTTTGCTTTTCCCTGGCGCGGCCCAGGGGCTGCTGTGCGCCTCGACTCCTCGTGTTGGCCAGGGCAGGACCCGTCTTCGCCACCCTCGAGTGGAAGGTGTGGTTTGAGAGCAGCCACAGCTCTCCTTTTTGAAAAGATTCAGGCATGGACGTCAGGTCCAGAGGCGTCTTCAACGGACGTCTCCAGCATGCGAACTGGCCTCTACGTTCCTCAGAATCTTCCCGCTCAGGACCTCTTCCCGGCCTCCCTCCCTCCGGAGAGTGCTTCTGAACCAGAGCAGGTGTTTCCGCTGCCTGAACTCTCCAGCCCTCTGGCAGGAGGCGCCTAAGCCCGCCAGAAGATAGCAGCTGTTTTCTCCAAGCAGTAAATTAAGAAAGACGCGGTCTGTCATGGGTGAGTCCCGTGCCGGCGCTATAGAACACACACATCCTTTGCCTTCCTCCTCTTACTCTGTTATAAAATGAGGTGAAGACTGAAGTTCATGCTGATTCTGACCTTGTCTGCAACCTCCCGGGGACTCTCCCTCAAACAGCAGGGCGGTATTTCCTGAGTGCATGCCATCTGGAAAATCTGGAAAAGGATATTTGCTCAGATTAGTTCTACTTTAGAAATTCTTGCAGCTTTTAACATCTTGCGATCCTGAGGCTGCAGAGAGAGCTTTATGTTACAGTGTAGCACGTGAACAAAGATTATAATGCTACATAGCACTGCTCTTCTATTTTTAAGCTGCACTCAGTCCAAAAGACTATTTTTTTTTTAAGATTTATTTATTTGTACATACAGAAATGGGGTACAGGCCAGAGGTTCAGGGGCGGTGAGAGCATTCACCAGAGACAGAGTGGGGAGCAGAACAGGCAGATCGACAAAGCACACTGCTGAGGGGAGCAGCAGGCAGGTCAGGAGAGGTCTGCCGCGCCCTGTGGTCACCTCCGGGGCAGGCGGGGATCGAACTCATGCGGAAGTGGCTTTAGCTTCTCAGTGCTGTGCTTTAACCTGCTGCGCCACCAGGGAGGGCCCTGAATGTCTAATTTTAATAATTGCTTGGGAGGGGATGCAAAGCACAGCAAGGAATTCCTGACACAAGATGGTGTCCATCGAAAAGAGCTTGCAAAACGCCTTTTGTAGAGGAGGTTTAATGCTTGTATTTGCATGTGTGAAGCCGGCAGAAGATGGATAGTAAATGGCTGTCTACCTGGTCTAGGATGGCAAAGCTCACCAAGGAGGCAAGATACCATCTATGCCTCTCACTATTCAGGCTCTCTGAGGACGCTCGGAGAGTGATTACGGGCACAGTGTCAGGTGTGATATGGCCTCTGGCACGCATCCTGCGTAACTGCACATCTCAGTGCTCTGGTCAGCTAAACCGCTAATAAATTTTTATCGCCACTTGTAACGTGCAAATATGGATTTGTTGTTTAACTAAACCCTCAATATTCTAATGCATCCCTTATTGCTTATTTCGTGATTGATCATCATAATAAAATAACTTTAAGGGATATACATATAAATAGGTTTCCATAAATTGAAAAACTAATTCTTCACTTAGCATCATAAGTTGTGTTTATTGAAATTTTTCTAAGGGTTAGTGACTATTCTAATTCCATTAAATGTGAAATACACTTAATTTACTCAGTTAGTGTTATGATTGTCCTGGAATCCCAAACATAATGAATTAATTAGCCTACAGTTAGAATTAAAAGTAGAAAAGTTGAGGTTCATTTCCAGCCATTCTTTTATTTATTTATTTTTTTGCACTAACTTTGGCCATCTTTATATTGGTATTTCGGAAATATAAATCCCCTCCTTCGGGTAGTTAGCAAAGTGCACCCCTCACCATTTCCCCACAGCCCCCCACAGTAGTCCATTGTCCCCTCTCTCTTTGTTCTCACCCTGCCGCAGATACTCACCCTCTGGGTGCTTAAGTCTGTGGTCAGCTTTCGGGGTTAGTTTTTAAGCTTGTTTTTATTTCACCCTTAGTTTGATTTCTCCGTATTCCACATATAATACCTTCTGGTATTGATCTTTATCCTTTTGACTTATTTCAGTTATCATCACCTCTTCCTGCTCCATCCATGTTGCTTCAAATGAATGTATCCTTTTTGATTACTAAGTAATATTCCATGATGTGTATATACATTTTCTTGATCCACACATTAGATGGTGGACACTTAGCTTGTTTCCATAGCTTAACTACTTTAAACAGTAAACCTGGGAGTGCTGCTTCCTTTTGAATAAGTGTTTTTTTTCTTTTTTTTTAATTTTTCAGGAGGGGTTGAGGTATAGGTTATATGGCAGATCTATTTTCCATTTCTTAGAAGCCTTCCTACCACTTTGCCAATTCTAGCCTTCCTTAAGGGTCACACTTTTTCTATGATACCATCCTCAAAATTAGATATAATTGTATCATTTGTATATCTGTGAAAATAACACAGAATTTGTGCCCTGATTTTGCACTAATTCTGGTAATCAAAGTAAGAGAGGAAGATATTCTTGGTGGTGGTGTTTTAGATATCAGCCAGTTGTCAGGAACCTCTGCCTTCATGAAATGGATGAAACTCACCTTCTTAAGTGTGACTTGTCCAGGGCAACTTCTTTCATTAAGTAGAAATAGCAGAAAGATAGTCAGCGCTCTGGAATGAGGGATGGACACCCCAGCTTCCACTTCGAGTGCTCTCTCTCTGGACCAGTCGCTCAGAGAGAGCCTGTGCGTAAAAGAGACCTACCTGCCGTGGGCCTGGAGCATCTGGCCACCGCTACCGCATAATTGAGCTTGGAAGCAGAGCTTCATTAGCGGACTCGGAAGCAGCGAGAATGACAGTTTGAGATGACCTCATGAGAGATGAGAGGCCTGGAGTCAGAACCACTCAGAGTCTCCACCACATTCCTCAGTAAGTGAGATAATAAATGTTTAATTTCTTCAAAGATGTCAGCTCTTGAGGCAATTTTTACAGAGCAGTGTTTGAGAATACACTCTTTATAGAATGTAAGAGTCACCCCAACATACATAAATCAGTTCATGATTGAATGTATGCATGCATGAAATGCAAGTCCCCCTGAAAGTTAGGTTTAAATAATAATACAGAATGTGTTCACTTTATGAGGACATTAAATATATAGTTTATATTATATATCCATTTAGTGGATGGGTTTAAGATGTATGCATCCCAAATACACATTATAAGTTGTATACATAGGTATTATGCATAGTAACCATGTCAGATTCTCCCAAAGGTCCAGTACTTCTTAGTATGATTTATGCTATTGTATTTATTTGAAAAGAAAAGTGAATTACTTTAAAGATGGTCTTTCAATTCACTTAACAGATAGTATCTGCTAACAGATACTATATAGTATACAGGCACATAAAATTATAAGACACAGAAGGGCCTTGAAATTCTTTGTCTATATTTAATTTTGACTGATGCAGACTGATACACGGGTGATGCAACTGACTTGACGAACTTGATGAGAAAAACTAGTAAATAAATTAATCCACATGGAGCTTGGTGTGGTGGGCCAAATTGAATCCCCTCCAAATTCACAATTCCTGTGTTGAAGCCCTAACTGCCACCCCATATGATAACTCGGCGGCATCTAGGTTTCTCTTTTTTTCCCTCCTTTCCCCATCCCACGAGAAGTAAAAGCAAGAATGTGTCCTTTCAAGATCCAGGAAGAAATTCCTCATCAGACATCTTGGTCTCAGACTTCGAGATTCCAAATCAATGAAAAAGACATTCTGCCACTTACGTCACTCAGTTTATGGCATTTTGTTACAACCGTCTGAAGCCTGAGATGCTCTCAGCGTAACGATTGGTACAGAGTAGGTAGTGTAAGGTTGCGAGCCAGTCTGCTCTTGACAACACTGGGTTAGTAGTAAGACGAGTAGTAGTGTTGGGTTTTTTACTCAGTTCTCTTCAGTGATGAACCAAGGTTTGACGGCAACAAAGTGAAATTCTCTCCTTTCAGTTTTATTCCATAATTTCATAATTTAGCTGATAAAAAAGCTCATTTCTACAACCCAGTTTACCCATATGACTTGGTCTCTCCCTTCCTTTTAATCTTGGCTTAAACAGGATATTAGCAGAGGATGGCACACCGCGTCATCCCCCCAACACCCTCACAAGGACCCCGTCCCCCTGAACTTATTCCTTCTGAATAGACTTGCTTCCTGTTGACAGGCATGCTCGTGACTGTGGGGTCTATGCCATCCCTCCCTGGCATGGAAGACTGGGGGAGGAGACTGGCTCTCTTCCTCAGGGCTCCGTCTCAATGTCAAGAGAAAGTAAAGCAGTCACTGATGTTTGACTTAATAACAAAACTGAAATAATTATAACATCCTGGATCGTTGAGAACTACTATATTCAATCTTAATGGTTTTGCAGTTTATGGTTGTATATTTTTACATATTTCCAAAGTTAACTAAACTAATTTTTAATTGATGCTTTCATACTGAAATGTTCCTTTCTGCTTCCAGTTCTCTATTTACAAAAAAAAAAAAAAAAAATAACCCTTGTAATTTCTTAGCTTTTGCATTTGGTATTTCTTATAGTCACCCTATTGTCCTATTATCACAAAACTGTGCACCCTTCCCTGTGAGTTTTGCTGATTGTTCTCTGAGCAGGATTCTTGTGCCTTCCTCTTGCGTCAATATGTATTTTGAATCATATACACGTAGAAGTATTTGAGGACACCAGCTATTTTCTTCCTTCTCCCTTTGGCTTTTTGATAGAGGACAGCGAGACGTAGACCCTTCTAAGCCTATCAGTGAGATAGAACATCCATCTGAGTATTTTGCAAGCTCCTCTCCATGTACAGGACGCACATTTGACAGACTTGACCTGAGGCTTGTCACGGGTTTGGGAACATGCAGCCCCAGAGAGGACTGAAAGGAACAAGGACCCACGTCTCCAGCCTCATGTCACTGTCAGACTCCCAGAATGAGGTGATGTAAAGGAGCCACCTGAGCACAGGGTCCTCAGAGGAGCCTCAGGTGCGCAGAAGCCAGCAGCATGCTCTGGGCTTTCCCTGTGCAGTCTCGGGCTCCAGGACAGGTGTGCGCCACCTTCTTCTGGAACGTGGCTCTGTGACTAAAAACTTACCCTTTTCTTCTGCGTGATGAAGAATGGTACTGAGGAAGGTTCTGATGCTCCCCAACAGAAGGAGGAAGGCCTTCCAAGGAGAGCAGCTGTGTCCTTGGCAAAGGCTTCCCGGCTTGCGAGTTAGCCTTGGCATTGCCATTGGCTTTGGCATTTCTGAGAGTGGACTGAGCTGGTGAATCTTTTCTTTTTTTCTTCTTTTTTGACTCTGAAGGAACCCCTGGCTTCCAGGTCGCGTTTCCAGTCTAACAGATGTGGCTATTCGGGCAAGGCGAGCCTGCCTGCCTTCCACTCTCCTGCGTGCTGCCAAGGAGTCGCGCCCTTTATCTGAGAGACAATAATTGGAACAAGACCGGCAGCAGTTGCATGTTCTCTGCATAGAGATGGGCCATGTGGCTAAGCGCCACTCCCCTTCCCAGCTTCGCTCTCTGCCCGGCTCACACGCTTCCTTTCTTAGTTACAGCCTGAATAGGCCCACAGTTTTCCTTGTGATGAAACTGCCTCTCTTCTTAGTGCGGGCATCTGCATGTTATTTTATTATAAATAACACACTGGATCTTTTACTAAAACACGGTCTTTCTGACAAGGAAATTGCATGCCTATCGAGTGACATGCCTCGTTATTTCAGGTATCTCACTCAGTGATACACCACCATGCATATCTATTGAAAATTGAGGGTTGGCTTTTTAATGACAAATTGAAGCAGAGGAAGGTGCTTTCTATCCGTCTTAGTTTGCGTACATCCAGATTCATAGATTTGGGGAGAGTTGGCTCTGGTTGATAAGGTCTCCTTGATCCATAGCCAGGAAACAGTCAGTCCCCAGAGATTCTCATCAGCATCTCCCTGGAAGTGAAGGCACAAGCTGCTCTATGGCACTTCTCTCCGTGGCCATAACCTGGCACGACTCACCTAGAATCCATGCATGGAGCTTTCAGGCCTAAGGACTGATTGAGTTAATATTGTAACAAAAATGCAATTCAGGATAGTCCCCCTGCCTGTGCTGCCACCCATTATGCGAGCTGACTTGCAGGTGGAGTCATTTCACTCGTAGACAGGGAAGTGAAAGAAGCACATACACTTTCCTTTCATTAAACACATGGTGATGGAGAGTAGTTGAACAGTCCGACTCATGATTTTGCCTTTTAAACATTCACGGGTGTTATGGCCGCCAAACCACAGCTGCAGTTTACTTCTCATCCTGTATTAAAGCAAATATCCGGGACAGATTTTTGATTACTTGCATGATAGAATATTTACTCAAGAACAGCTAAAACATGAGCGGATACATGTCTACTAAATTATTTAATTCTTGAGACTTTGGGGTAAAAATAGATGCAGTCAACTATGCATTTCAGGCTGTACCCAGCAGACCCGTTACTTTGGCCATGGTAAGTCCTGATGGAATTTGAGTTAAGACTATCAGGATGTTCACACAGGCCATGGAAGGTGCAAAACCAGGCTGAGGAATGGAGGACCACAAGGAAGACCTTCTGGGCCACAGATACCGCTCTGGGCTTCCAGAACCATCTCAGGCACCACTGCCCCCCTCGGGAGGCTCGGGGCTGAAGGTCGAGGACACCGGCCCTTGTCTGGCTGACAGAGGGCCATTCCACCCCCTCAGGCCGGCGGCCAGGATGGGGGGTGTGTGCCTGGCTATGCAGTTTCCCAGGTACTTCCAATGAATGCTTTTAATATGTGCTCAATGCATTGATTCTTCCCTTTTAAATAGCTCTGACTAAAATAACACAGTGACATGTTTCTTGCTATGGCGACAGACTAACGCCCTTTCCCCTCCCCCCATTGGCTCGGGAATGAGGAGAGTAGCTGGGAAGAGGCAGCACATCTAACCCCAGGAGCCGTGAAAATCAGAGACTCTTTCATCACTGTGGTCTGAGAGACGAGCGTAATGAGAGAAACAGGATTCCTCAGCTGTGACACCCCTGCTGTGGAGATGGAGGGAAGTGGGAGGCCCCCTGCAGAGGCGGGAGAGGGGTGGGGAAGGGTTCTCCCCAGAGGCGCCGGCAGGGGGCGCAGCCTGCCACGCCATGATTCAAACGCAGCGGTCCACGTTGGACTTCTGACGGATGGCACCGAAGTTTGATTTCAGCAGCTGTTTAGTGGGGATCGGTGATGGATGGCAGCCATAGCCGACAGCAAGGGTTCTCGATGCAGGAGGCAGATCTTCCTCTCCTTCCTTTGCACGGACACCAGACGCGAGCCCGAATAAAGTTCAGTCTGCAGCATTCGAAGCTCCGAGCTGGTCCGCTTTCCTGCAACACATTTGCTAGACTTAAACAAAAACCTGCATGGGCATATATATGTTATCATGAAACTGTCCGTTTTGAGGATTATGCATCGTTTGATGTTCAGAAAAAATAATTTTTGAGCTTGCACCTGAAAAATAAGTTTCTGAGCACAAACATCACACTGGTGATGTGAAGAGGAAGCTTTCGGGTTCTATAATTGAACACAGCATGCACGTAAAAGACTTACCTGTGATTGAGATTTGATGGCCAATGTTTTGCTCGTCTCATCAAAAACTTCAGCTGTCTTTTACGTGAGAATGGCCTGCACAACACCGAGGGGCCAGCTCCCCTCCGGATCAGTCCTGGCTGCAGGTTCCTTGTTTTACAGAAGTAACCTTGCTGTTGAGAAGAAGTAGTTCTTTAGAAGCTGAAAAAAGTGTTGGTGGACTGAAAGAATCCTGGAAATGGAAGAAAGTGAACTGATAGTTGTTGCCAGTGTGTCCTCCCATCACAGTGAGGCACTGGGCCCTTCCCAGCCCAGGGGAAATAAAGTTGGGACAGACAGGCCACACACAGGTCAAGGGTGATGACGAATGACCCCCGGGTGACATGGGCTGCTGCGAATGGGCTCCAGGTAAAGTGGTCAGTGTGATGGCCCTGAATTTAAACTCTGCTTAACAATAGCTCTATGAATTGTAGTAATAGGCTCCTTTGTCAAACTCAGAGAAAATCCATAGAAGCATATCCTTATTTTTTTTTTTTCTAAAGATTTATTTATTTGTGCATACAGAACTGGGATACAGGCCAGAGGCTCAGAAGCGGGAGAGGCTTCACCAGAGACAGAGTGGGGAACAGAACAGGCAGATCGACGAAGTACACTGCTGAGGGGAGCAGCGGGCGGGTCAGGAGAGGTCTGCCACGCCATGTGGGTCACCTCCAGGACAGGTGGGAATCGAACTCAGGCGGAAGCGGCTTTAGATTCTCAGTGCTGTCTTTAACCTGCTGCACCACCAGGGAGGGCCAGAAGCATATCCTTATTAACGTGGGGGACTTTGTGCAAGAAAGGCAAGCATAGAGCCCTCTATGGTAGCGCAGTGGGTTAAAGCACAGCACTAAGAAGCTAAAGCCACTTCCACATGAGTTCAATCCCGGCCTGCTCCGGAGGTGACCACATGGCGTGGCAGACCTCTCCTGACCCACCCACTGCTCCCCTCAGCAGTGGACTTCATTGATCTGACTGTTCTGCTCCCTACTCTGTCCCTGGTGAATCCTCTCACCCTCTGCATCTCTGTCCTGTACCCCAGTTGTGTATGCATGAATAAATAAATCTTAAAAAAAAAAAAGGCAAGCATAAATATTGAGGGTCGACTTCGTCCAAAATGTGAAATTCAGCATTCTAGATGGTGACATTCTGCTTTAACAAAACTGGCCTCATCATAACTGAGAAGAAACCCACAGAAAGTGAGTGACCTGCCCAGTCTTGTCTTCATGTATTTCCCACTATAACAGCCTCATGTCAGACCTTTCAATCCAGTGTGCACAGTTGAAGTGAATAATATTTCAAACATCAAGCCTCCATTCAGGGCAACGGCAAATTCAACTTATTCCCTCTGTACCATTTGGCCTAATCATGCCATAAGCTTGATTGACTTTTCCAGTTAATTGGTTTAAAGGAATTTCAAGATATTGCTTATATACAAATCCTGGAGACCAAGCCTGTGTCCCACGGAGATCCAGAATGACAAACGCTTTATAGCTTCATATTTTCATAATCCCTTCTTGGAAGTGTGAGCTAGAGAGACACAAGAATAGACATTGTGGTTCTAGAATTCAGAGAATCTTAACCACAAGACTCCATCTGGATCAAAGAATAGGATATGTTTAGCTTCACAGGCCGCTCTTTGCTCCTGCACCTGTCACCTTCTCTTTTCTCCTCCTCTGTAGATGTGTCCATTCTCCCACTCCCAACACTAGAGATAGTTTGCTGATCTTTAAAATTCGTGTGTATTTTCTACATTTCGTCTCTATTATTTTTCATCTTTGTGGAACACTACTCAAGACAGCCCACCACTGCTTGTAGCAGTTTTCATTGCTAGTCCAATTTACAAATACACCTGTTTTCTATTTGTATATGTTGGTATTTCTGAATATACCAGACACTACTATTTTACCTCAGTAATATTACTGATGTATTTTGTTCTTAGAGCTCACATGCATATATATCCTCAGGTACCTACAGTGCATATTTTTGTGTCTATGTAACCACAGGTGCAATTACTGGGTTATAGAACCTGTGTTAGTTCATATTTAGCTTCTTACAAAGAACACAGCAGTTTATGCCTCAAAAGCAATGCATGTGTCCTTGGTCATCCCACACCAGAGCTCACACACAGATTTTGTCTGGTTCATTTACTCCTCAGTTACATTGTGGTATTTTGTTATTAATTCAAATTGTTTGATGTTTAAGTGGCAATTGATTATAAGTATCAATTTTTAAGTAAAAATGACATACACTATGGAATATATGATACTATATATATGATAAAAACAAAGATGACTGTGTTTTGTCCATTTGTGACAACAAGGACTGAGCTGTAAGGAATTCTGCAAAGTGAAATAAGCCGGAAGGAGAAAAACACATATCAGGTGGTTTCACTGACTTTGGAATATTGAGAAGCCAAAGGATGAGCCAGACAAAGCCTTGAAAATGGACACAGACATGGGCACCCAGGAGGGGCGGGGAGAGGGAGGAGGATGACAGGGACAGGGCAAGGGGGACTGTGGTGATGGACTCTGGGTGCTCTGGTGAGAGAACCCCTGAGGGGAGAAGTCCTTTATTGTCAGAAAATGTCCACAGTGAAGAGTTACTTCAGTTAAAAATTTATTTATTTAAAGGTTTATTTATTGATGCACACGAGAGCTGGGGTACAGGCCAGAAGTATCAGGGCGGGGGGGCAGGGAGGTGAGAGGACTTCCCAGACACAGAGTGGGGAGCAGAACAGGCAGATCGATGGAGCCCACTGCTGAGGGGAGCAGCGGGCGGGTCAGGAGAGGTCTGCGCGCCATGTGGTCAGCTCCCTGGCCTGGAATCGAACTCGTGCTACAGTGGCTGCCCATGGCTTCATAGTGCTGTGCTTTAACAAACCCTTGTGCCACCAGGGAGGCCCTTCATTTAAAATTTTTTAATTAAGTAAAATTGAGAAAAAATAATTATCATGACTGAATATGGTATGGTTTCAAAAGAGAAAAAAAAACACTTGGAGGCTGAAATATTATATGTATATGGCTATTTGAATTGCATGGAACATTTGTAATTTTCAGAGTTCTATGCCTGGGCAGGAAGTAGACAGATTTAGATTCCATTAGTGATTGATTTTTTTTAAATTGAAATTCATGATTCATGATTTGTACACAGGGAGCTCTAATCATGAATGAATAATACAAACTATTTTACAAAAGAATTCATGTTCATTCTATGAATAAAGTAGACAGCTTTTGGATAAGCTGCACAAGTTATTTTATGAAGAATAAAATAGTTTGTTTACAAAAAGAGGAAACTTGGTGGAAGATAAAAACTTAAACTCATGAAAGAAGAATTGTATGTTTTAAGAACTTTGGTTCTAGAAACCCTACTTCTTTAATATGTCATATCATGATCCTCTGTGTAGGCCAGAATGGACTCAGTTCTCAACAACTATTTCTAATAGGTCCACAGGCCGTTACCTAAGTCAGCTGGGTCCTGTTAGGCCGCTGTGCATTGTGGGACTTAGCCCGGATGACAGGGACTTTTGAATTTTTGGATAAAGGATGTAGGGCACGAAGTATGTCATCTTAGTTGGTAGTTCCAGTTTCAAATTGTCACTTGTTTTTGCTAATGCACCAGATTACCTCCTTTCACTCTCAAAGATTTGGGATTTTTCTTTTTCACTTGTTTTTCTTTTTGTAAAGTTTATGAAATAGCATCACATTGTGACGTTCCATAAGGCTGAGGTATCCATCATGATGACACGTCTCCACACATTAATTTTACCACAGACAGACTAGTCTAAATGGCGACTGTCCTCTCACATACCATTCCACAATGCTAGCACTGAAATGCTAGGTTGTTCTATACAGTTCTCAGATTTCTAAAAATTGTCATGGAAATACTATAAAGTGAAACACATCTGTTGGTAAGAGCCTGAAGTCAAATGATCCATCAAAGTTCTAAGCCAGTGATGCATTTTCTCATTTCCCCAAATCCTTGACTAGTAAATAAATAGCTGATACTGAGTTTTACACTTTTGTACATCAAATGTATGCATTTCGCCTTCAGTGGGCCATGATAGAGAGCTTTATCTCAAGAAAAGTGGTAGAAAAGTGGGACTTGTATCAGCTTTACACTTTCTTCTAAATTTAGAATCTACAGGCGGGGGATCCCCAAAATGCTCACGAGTTGCCTTGACGCCCCATCTTCCTCATCCACATCCTTACCCGAATGGAAGTGCCCGAGCAACTGAACGTGGCCTCAGGGCAAGAGACCTCGGCTTTTACTGGCGAAGCTGTTTATTCCACCTGCAGCTTCCGCCTTAACAAACTGACATGGAAAGCTGGGACCTAACCAGAAACAGCCCTCAGCTCCATTTCTGTCTCCGCCCTGTCCCATCTCTGCCTTCCCAATAAACAAGCTACCATCCACCTTTTAAAGTCTGTACAGCAGCTTAAAAAACAGTATGAAACATAACTGACACACAGAGGCAGAGAGCAACGACGAACAGCTGAGAAGACGAGGTGCCGCTTGTCCCCGGCCCGTTCTACCTTCTGACGTAACCCCACAGCCCCGTTAAACGTCTCCGTTTTGTGTATTTTAAACCCCATATGCCTGGAACCGTATTGAACAATCTTCTCAGGCGTGTTTCCGTCGGGCAGTCTTGTGCCTCTGAGCGTCAATTCACGCAGGTCAGTTCACTCAGGCACCAGTCACAACACCCCGCAACGACCTCACTTTCTTGTGATTTTGGGGGTCCAGAAAAGGGGGAGTTGAGTGTCGGAAATGAACTGTGTAGAGTGGCTGTGTTCTGAGAGGCCCTCCTCCGTGGGTCTCGCCTTGAGGGGATCTAAGATCCCAACACCCTGCACCTGGGGCGGCCCCATCCCCGGCAGCTCGACGATTAGTCAATAGGAGGCAGGTGCGCGGGCGGGCCTGGAGCCTTTAAAAGGGCCCAGGTAACCCTGGGTCGGCAGTTGGGCCCCAGCAGCTGCAGCTCCCAGCTCCTCCATCTGCACCAGCGATGTCTTCCTCGCTCTTTACCCCAGTTCCCTCTCCAGCTGCAAACCGTGAGTGCTTATGTTGTTTTTTATCTTTACGAAGTTTGCTGTCGTGCGCTTTGAAACGGCGTCCGGCGTCGGTGTTGTCCAGGCGCGGGTGACGATGGAGGTTCATCCTGGGCGCGCAGTTGTGTTTCTCAGTTGGCTAAAGCCTTTTCGTGTTTCTCCCCGATGCTCAGGGTTGATTTTCTTTCCATTTCGTGGTTGGTTGTAAACACCTAATCTTTCGTGAAAATCCTTTGCTAATTATTCGGCTCAATCTGGCCCTGTGAGTGCTGGTTGCTTCTTGTACTGGCGTCTTCCCATCACAGATGATAAGTATGGGCGATATGAAGAGGTAGGTCTGTTTTTCTGTTTATATATAATGTTGCTTTATCAGTTTTGTGGCGATAAAGCTTCTGGTGGGCTAATGACGTGTTTCCTTAATTCACAATGCGTCTCCCGCATCACATTTTAAGTAGGTTATCCATGCGCTCGTTGAATAAGTTCAAGTCAAACAATTTCAAACGGACAGATTCAACTTGCTCATGTTGAAATTTGCGTCTGTTTATTTTGAAGTGGTGTGTGTTTATCTGCTTATATTCGATGTTGCTTTTGTTCAGACCTCACATATTTCAAAGGTTTTACTGCGGAAAGCTTTTATTCGATACTTCACAAAAAAGTTTCCCAGCCAAAATGGCTTTGTGGGGCCGGGAAAGAGTTGACTCTGCATTGTAACAAACTCCCCGTCTTGCTGGAGAGAAACCCTATTTGCTGTTTGCTAACTATGCAAACTGTAGCAATGAATACGCCAGCTTTAGGTTGGGATTCTCTGAAAACCAAACAAGAAAACTTAGTGAAACGGGCAAATATTTGTTCTTCAAAGAGCAAGAAAGGCCATAACCTGGAGCATTGATGACATGACTCTACAGAAGTAAATAAAGAGGAGCTAAGACCCTGACGGTGGGGTCTTTGGAACCCTGTTTCTAGCAGCGGTGGTGTCGTTGTTCGCTGAGTAGATGTTTGTGTTTGCGAAGCGCTTACAGTGGTTTCTGGGCATATCCTGTAAGTCAGGCTGCCCAGGCTCAGAGGTTCCACATCCTTTGCCCCTTCCTACCTGCCACCCCTTTTCCCCTTCTCCCCACCCCATAATGCCAGCACCACCTCGATCCTCACTGTGAGACCAGTTCAAATAGTACAGTTTTGGTTTGTTTTTGGGGGGCTGAGGGTACCTAGGTGCGTCGCTTTCTGGCTTTCCTGGGTTCATATGCTAGAAGTAAAATTACACGCTGCCCTCCCCTCCTTTCGGCTGTTACTGAACGGCGTTAGCTCCAGGTGGCTGTTCACCCCCAGCTTTCTCACTGGCAGACACAATGCAACTGGTCACTTCTTGCCGATCAAGTGTTGACAGTTCATCTGTGGTGCTAATGAGCACTGACTTCCTTGGCAGAGAACAGCCCTTGCAGTCAAGGATGCTTCTCTGCCAGGACTCCATTTTGCTCCCTTCCAAATTCTGGGAGAACTTTGTGAGCGGCAGGAAAATACCAGATCTCAGTCAGTCTGATAAAGAGTTAGAGAGGTTGCTTCTCGCTTCGGTCACTTTGAACCTAATGCCAGCCCTGCCTAAAGCACCTGTAGCTTCAATAAAGCATAGGAGGTTTGTAAAGATGCACCAAAACTAGTAACAATCATGTGTGGGACATTAATGTTACCACTTCATTACAATGACTAGGGTTGACATTTTTATCTACTGTATGGGAAAGAAGTCATTCCCTACCAGCCCTTTGCATTGTTCGGTTTAGACTTGAATATACAAATTTTGTCAATCAGAAATATAATCCTTTTTATCTAATAAGATCCCTGATTGGGAAGATGTCTCCAGGGTAAGGGGTGTTGGCTCCCAAAGCACGTTTGTTACTTGGTTTTATAAACTCAGCGAAGGCCTCTCTACATGGACTTCATCCTAGGAATAGAAATACATCACATGTGAAATACCTGACTGCATTAAGTGCCTCTGAGGAAAGTATAATTATCTTCCATTGTCTCTTTTCTGAATTAACAACAGTTACAGCTCCTCTATAAAAACTCCAGAAATGACTATTTAATGGTAAAGGTCAGTGAAACAACTGAGAGAGAAGTAGTTTGAATAAGAGCAAAAACCTGCTTGGCATAGAAAAACAATCAAAACTTTCTGTGATATGCCAACGGTTGCAGAGAAAAACCTGTTCTGAAAATGGAAAACAAAGAAGCTTCATCACTTCAATTCTTACATGGTACATTATATTACCAAGGCTTTTACAGAGTGTTTCACCAAAGTTCATTTTAATCTTCAGTCTTGATTTCAGTATTCTTGTCCTTTCTTCAGGCCCAGGCTCAAGAATAGAGTTCTGAATAGCCAGGAACACGGTGCCTAACAGACACGCAGGGGCCAGACTTCACTGACCAGAAGAACATTTTCAGTCAAAAATTCTATATCACAATCCCCTAAGTAAAACTTAGTCTGGACAGGACAGGGCAAGTGAGGCGGTCCCCAGGTCCTTGTAGATACCATTATCTTAGAAGTTCAGTGAAACAAAATGAGTCCTTTTAAGATGCTGAAACTTTAAATATCACTGTTACAATTCTCAGTTCATAACTACAGAATAGGTTCTCTTTACAAATACACAATAGCTTTTTGTCTCCACAGCTAGAGATCCAGCCTCTTGATGTTAATTAGGCTCCTCCTGGCCCTTCACTTCAGAAGTCCAAGATACTCGGTGTCACTGAGGGTCTTTTCAGCCTTCTCAGGCTCAGGGACACCTTCTTTCAATGCAGCTCCCCTATCACTCCACACCTACCCCTCTGGGAGGCTCTGGCAGTGCCAGAAGGAGCTTTGATGGAGCATCCCTGGAGTTAAGAACTTTCCAAAATCACGGTATTTGAGTAGTGTTTTTTTTTTCTTAATTATGCATTTTCACTTAAAACTTATGTAAGTGAGTCTGTATCTGGGTTCATGTAAGTTCAAAGCAGTGAACATGAGTGGCCAGGGATGCGCATAAGCAAATAACAACAGAATGTCCATGAGCTCTGTGAAGGAGAGAGAGCAGTCCTCCCCAGCTGAATGCACTGGGCAGACTCTAACACTGGGAAATTGGGGCAGTGTTTCCCTGACTTGGCTTGTGGATAATGGTCAACCTGTGCATTAAGACTGAAGCTGTCCATTTTTGTTTTTCTCCAATTGTGTATGTGCCCAATTAAAAATTTAATAACAAAAGATTAGCTTTGCAGAATAATTCCAATGAATGCTAAATAAAAAAATGAAGTATTTTATTAATAATGAATGTAAACTAGCGTGCATATCAATGCTGAGATAAAACTCACAACAGGAAATCCAATGTAATGCTCTTCTCCAATTCTAGTTGGCCCTTTTACTTGATTCGAAAAGTCAAAATTCTAGATAAAGAATTGGTAGAAAATAGAGTCCCTATTACTATTAAATTTCAGTTATACATGTGAATATGTTTATATGCCCAGATTGGAATTTTAGGCAACAATATAAGTGATTTAAGATATACATCTCTTATTATAGCTTATACCTGAAGTCAAAATAAAAGTTTAAATTTAGCAAATTTTGTTCAATATTTGTAAAAGCTTGTTGATTTAATGTCAGGTTTCTAGAAACTAAAATGGAATTCCTCAGACTTCTCCATAGTTGTTTTCCAATGATTTTCATGACTCATTCTGCAGAGCAGCAGTTTAGTGACCACATGCCAGTAAGAGCAGGCGAGGCACGCCAGCGATGTGCATCCTCACAGGTGGAGCTTAACACGGAGGTTCTTGGTTCACTTGAGTTGGGTCTTTGCTTAGATGTTAATATTTCAAATTTGTACAATATACATATCAAAATAACACATTTAAAAGAAAATGATTATAGAAGCAAATCTTATATAATCAAAAACATAGAAGAAATGGTTTGTAAAGATTTGGACATCAAGTAACTTAAAATTAGTGCTTATCTTCGGTTTATAAAGTGCAATACACATTTCTCTTGATAAATTTTGCATCTTGTAATTGCTCTTTGATTGAAAGGTATAGTTGCCCCTGGTAACTATACCATTTGTAAAAGATGGCGTGGTAAATACTGTGTTTGTACTTAAGTGTTTTCCTCCAGGCTGTGCATTATAGGCGAGGCTTCGAGTAGGAACGTGTATGTGAATGGAAGACTCTAAATTCAAAATGTTAAGTCATTTTAAAGGTATTTAGTGCACATGGAAGTGAAAAAACACAGGTCCTTGACTAACCAAGAACCACTTAAGATTGACTGTTGTGACAATTGGCAAAATGACCTGTACCTAATTTGGGGGGGAAGGTTCACAGGGGACACCATTTTTTCCAGACTTATCCACAAACACATCAAGGAAGAGATGTTCAGGAATAAATACTTCTCCCTGTATTTAGTGATGATCTGTCCTAAAAAAGAAAATGGACATTTTATTTGCACTTGAAAGTGACTTCTTGTCTTTCATGAGTGCAAAAATTAAAGTGGGGGAAGCCAGAAATTTCAGTGTGTTGCTGAAATTGTCTAGTCCAACAGCAAATAGTAAAAGTTTATTTTACTAGGGGAAAAAAAATTGCCTTGAGTCAAACCTTAGATGTTTCAGGGAGAGGCAGAAATCTCCTTCCATGAGACCTAGATCCTGATACTTACAGGCTGCAGTCACTTCAGTCTGCATCAAACACCCCAGGGTTGTAAAATAGCTGGATGAGGGAAGCTTAACTCAGTCTACAGTAGTGCTTTACTGAAATAACAGAAAATAAACCAAAAATCCAAACCCACAGATTCTTTTTTCCCTTCCACGCTTGCATGTCTGTCAATCATGTTTAATGTGGAATAGATAAACCCAAATAACTCATACCTAAAGAGCAGTATTTTCTAATATAACAAAGGAATGGAAGTGGTGTTCATTTTTATCCAATAGTTTTACTCCAAAGGCTTTAATAATAATTTTCTCAAATCATCCACTGATACTCTTCATCTGATGGCCAGTGTCCTTGTAAAGGGGGGAAGACAGAGCCCAGGAAGATGGTCATGGGAAAGTGGGGAGAATGGAAGGACACTCCGAGGGTGGTGATGGCCCCGGTGGAACCATACCTCGTGGATGCACTCACCTCCATCGTCTTCACCCAGAACTGTGGGACAGAACACCTGTGACTTCAGCCACTCAGGTGTTGGTCTCAGACTGTTCCTCTTGTGTATCCTGTGAAACTGCCGCACAACATGGCCACAATGGGAAACTAACTCACTGCGAGTGAGAAACACTCAGCAGGATTGTGGGGGTGCTCTGTCTCTCTGGTGCTTCTCTGGCAGTGAGCAGGGAGAGGAAGGGCCCCTTGCTGTACAGCCAATGGCCATACTTGACATGATTCGGCCTCGCCACTGAGCCAGGCTGTGAGAATGTTTTGTGTTAAGTAGGCTTTCGAATACTTGAAGCCATTTGGCCTTTTATAATAAGTTCAGGAGCCACAAGCCTAAGCTAACTATCCTTTAACATATTTCAAGGAAGCATCCCCTGTACCCTAAATCAACATTACAGCTCTCAAATATTTCAAGGAAGCATCCCCTGTACCCTAAATCTTCCTCTCTCAGGACCCTGGGAACATAATGGACTGACATGTTCATCATCATGTATTAAGGGATGTGATTTTTGTCTTCGTTGCCACCACAGATCCACACCTATGCCTGCTTTGTAGAACAGTTTTTGAAGGAAGATTTTGAAAGAAATCTGTTCAGGCTCAACAAGCATTATGATAAAGTCTTAAGGGTTAGTGTGAAGACATTTAAGTCATAAAATAAATTCCTAAAGGGTGTCTCAAGCTACAAGAAGCTGTTGCTAGACTGAGCAGCCTGGGAGTTAAAATTTAGACCCGGCTTTGAATAGCTCTTGCTGAGTATAATGGCTTGAACAGACCTTGCTCTGCCTAAACACTAGTTCAAATTGATTTATAATTTGGGTCACAGTTGGGGAAAAGAAATGCAAAGTGGTTTCTACCCTCTGTCTCACCATTACTTGCTAGCATCCGGAACAAATAAAAAGCCACTCCAAAAAGTCACCACCTTTACAAATGCTCGGGTCTGGAGGTGCCAAGCCAAGTCACCGCTGCCTGGTGCTGTCCTTGGTCCTGGCAGCTGTCTCCCTGCTGTGTGGCTCGCCCAGATGCGGGACCATAAAGTGTGAATGTGCATCTCTATTAACTGCCAGATGGTGTGCCTTCCCATTTTTCTACTTTGCTGTTTGAGATTCATGATCTGTTCTTACTACATTAATCTCTTATGAAAGATCTTCAAATTAAGACAAGAAACTGTGTGCGTGGGTGTGGGTGGATGGATGTGTCTGTGTTTATGTAAGAAAGTCTTTGTTACAACTATTTCCCTGTAGGCTTATTTTAGGACTGTCTGACTTGCGATCCACCCCCTAGCTGAATCTGCGGTTGAATATCACTTGCTCTAATAGTCTGTCTTGCCTTCAGCCGTTTTCTACTTCAGTCTTAGGTTATGCGTTTTGACACTCCATCTGGCATTAAAAGCCTTCCCAAGGCTCGCAGTAAAACAACCTGTCTTTGATAGCGAGAAGTTTCAATAATCTGTCTTCTTTCCCTCTTTGGCTATTTGCTCATTGTTCTTATCGTGATAGCACGCTCTCATAGCAGTGAGCAAGAAGGGGACCTGTACATCCCCCTGGTGAACAAGTTACTGCCTCCCGCCCCCCCTTGAAATATGTGAGGAAGAGTAGAACCCAGGGCCTTGAAGAGGATGTCAGTTAGGTGCACACTCAGGGTATCTAACACGCTGCAGTTCTAGCGGATGAAAGTTGTTCGTCAACAAATGCTAGATATTAGCCATCAAAAATGCATTTGTTTCATAATTAATCTTCTGAGTTGATTATACAGACCTGGGTTGAGATTGCTGACATGTTAGGAATGGCAAACAATCCTGACGCTCTTTGGCTGCTTTTTTATTACATCAAAACATATGTTCAGCATTTTCACAACATTTCCTCTAAGTTTTTGTTTTAGTTTTTAATTTGAAGATGTTAAGTTTGCTATGCAGTTTTGTGATAAATTGCTGATTGGAATTTTAGCAACTTACATTAAGGATATATTTCATCTTTTGAATTGACTATTGTACTGAACAATTATTGTAATTTTTTTTGCAGAAACTTAGGATTTCAGTAACTGAAAACTATGAAATGTTGCATGAACTTAATTGTTACTTAATTTCTAAGCTGAAGCTACCTTTATTCAATCTCAGATGAGTAAAGTAATTATTTTCATGGAATTGATATTTTTACAGTTTACTGAGAAAGATCTTTGCTGTATGAGACTCCTTCCTTCCTTCCTTCCTTCCTTCCTTCCTTCCTTCCTTCCTTCCTTCCTTCCTTCCTTCCTTCCTTCCTTCCTTCCTTCCTTCCTTCC
>NW_004567117.1:44175638-44185752 GCF_000260355.1 Condylura cristata | reverse complement strand
CTTTCTTTCTTTCCTACAGACCTGGGGGATACAGGCCAGAAGTGCAGGGGCAGTGACAGGCCTCACCAGAGATAGAGTGGGGAGCAGAACAGGCAGATCAACAAAGCACACTGGTGAGGGGAGCAGCAGGCAGGTGAGGAAAGGTCTGCTCCGCCATGTGGTCACCTCCCGAGGGGATTGAACTCATGCTGAAGTGGCTTGGGTAACGGAACTCGGGGGCCCTGCTCACTTGAGAGGGCCTCTCCAGGTCCGATATCTAAGCTAGGTCCATGGGAGAAATCCAAACTTGTCAGGGCTCTGCCACAGTGGCGAGGCCCGGCCGTGGTCCTGCAAGCCTTTGCTGTGCCTTCCTCCCGACCGGAGGTTGAGCAGGAGAGGGGCCTGCACGGCCAGGCTGTGAGAGCACCCACACAACACACAGTCCTAGACTCGGGCCCGTTTCTAGTAACTTCCTCCATAACGTGCACCCGTGAGTAGTTAAAATGTTTCCCCAACAGGACATTTACCAAGGCACCTAAAAAGGAAGATGTGAAACAGATGTTCGTCAGAGACAGGTGGTAAAAGTATAAAAACAAAAATTAAGTTCTGTTTTCATAAAGGTTAAACAAATCCATCATTTTTTATTCCTTTCAAGTGCTATAACTTTATCTTCCCCAAGATTTCAAGATAGAAAAATTTTGACAAGTTATAGGAGCTATTTGACAGGTTTTGAAAGTCTGAATTTGGACTTTAAAATCCATTTCTGATCTGCATAATGTTAAAGAAAAAACAATTTAGAAATGGCAATCTTGGTGCTTCAAGGGAATTACAGACACAAAAAATACACTGCTGAGATACTCAAGAAAAATGTGACCAGACAAAGCTTAGGCGAAGATTTATTTTCAGTTTTTTACGGACGATGCATTTTGTCTCCGGAAGAGTCAAAAGCTTAATTTCTGTCCGCTGATTATCTCAGCTCACCGAAGATCCTTCCGCTCCACTTCCTCCTCTCAGCCATGTCCATACCCACTGTAGGGCTGGGAGAAGGATGCAGATCAGGCTTTAGAAGTAAACGCATCAAAGTAAAAACGAAGAAAAGCTCACATTTCTCCATTTTGACATCTATTTCTGTTCTTTATTTAACATATAATTATGCACACAGAGCCAGGGTGCAGGCCAGAGGCTCAGGAATGGTGAGAGGACTCACCAGAGGCAGAACGGGGAGCAGAACAGGCAGATCGATGAAGTATACTGGTGAGGGGAGCAGCAGGCTGCTGCGCCATGTGGGTCACTCCTTGGCGGGGGATTGAACCTGCTTCGAAGTGGCTGTGGTGAGGTCGTGGTGCTCACTTTAACCTGCTGCTCCACCAGGGAGGGCCCTATTGCTATTTTCAATGCAATGCCTACTAATGAAAACGATTGACAAAGTGAATTTTCAGATGTTTTATGACTGTCAATATGAAATTAGTGGAAGAAAGTATTTAAGTCAATTTAGAAAAAGATTATATAATAGAATATGCAAAATACCTCACATTTTCCATCAGTGGCGCTAAGAATTCAAGTCAAGTGAATGTTCCTACCTGTGGTTTGAGCCTGCACATAGGAATTCAAGCATCTGTTGTTTACAGCCGAGATATTTTTACTCAGAGAATATTAGCAAAGTTAGTACTTCTGAAAAATTAGTACAGGTTGTGAAAAGTTCTTATTTTATACTTCTCAATAGCAGAGAGACTGTCATAACTGATTTCCAGAAATCTTGATGTGTTTTTCTTTGACAAGGAGCACTTGCAAAGCTATAAAAACTAATTTCAGTTTTCTAATGTGCAAGTGAACAGATTTGGGTACAGAAGTTCAAAATGTAATGCTAGCAAGGAAATGCTGTTTGAATGAGGGCTGCAAGCTTTCCACAATAGATCTGTTAGCAAGTGAGCTCTGTGCTTTAGTAAGGGACTGCAAGCTGTACACGGGAGACAGAGCTGTCAGGCCCAATGCGAAGCATGTCCAGGGACACGTGACGTGGCTATAAACCGTGACTGCTCTTGTGAACTCCCTCCCTTTACCTGGAAATGTTAAACAGCAAATAAAGCCACATCAGTGAGATGTGACTGGCAGCCAGCCTTGGGTATATAGTGTGATGCTTTGTGCATCGCTAAATGACCCCGCATCCAGGTTTGTTAACACAACCTGATGGGTGTGGCTTGAGCTCTGTTCTCTTGTAGGGACATAAAACCAAGGACCCCAACATTAGTGCCATAACAGTTTTTTATGCTGCTCAGCTCCCACTGGTTAGACCTGCAAGGAGGGGAAAGGAGCTTCAGGTTTCAGTGCTTTGTGACACTGGGGACTTTGCTGGAGGGGAGGAAGACTGCCATGTGAAGGCTCTGAAGCTCGCTCACGCGTGTGTGGGGCTGTCCTGTTGGGAGAAGGCTCCAGCCTGTGCCTGTCCCTTCTGAAGTCCCATTGTCTTTCCAACTGATGGCTTCAGAGGAGCCAGGCTTTGACACTGTCACTCGGGACTCCATGCTCGTATATCCCCAAAGAATGAGAAAGTCAGCTGGAAGCTTCACTTTCCTCACCTGCCCCTACAAGCCACATGAAATGACTTCATTGGCATTCTCCTTGATGGAAGTGTAGGATTAAGCTGGCCCGTGCTCCCAGGGAGGAAAATTAGACTGCCATTTATGAAAGGTGGGTCAGGGATTTTGTGGAATGTTTTCAAGCTCTCCATTATGGAGAGAAAATTCACATATATTACCAAAAAATGGGAACAAAGACATGTTTTTCGGTCTTTGTAATGTGTGTTCTTTTCACTCCACTGAAGAAGAAAGTAATTGCATGACATCAGCGACAATCTTGAGATAAAAGAGAGAGGCAAGTTATTTTGAGAGCAGAAGGCTGTGATTAGATCATGCACGGAGCACGGGTACATTTCAGTGGCTTCTTCCTGACGTGGCTTGGACGGCAGGAAGGGAGACCCACGTTCTGCTAGAGATGTTTAAACATTTCAAGGAAAGCAGAGGCCTAGGAAATCAGGGAAAGTGTTACTGACCCATGTTTTTCTGTTATCCTGAAACAGATTTGTTCAAACTTTTCCTGGCAGATATAAACCCTGATTTTTTTCCCCCTGAATATTTTACTCACTGCCTTAAAAAAAAATCCATATCTTTAAAAGAAACACACTAGTTAATCAGTTAATCAGGCCGCAAATTAGAGTTTGCCCTGACTTTGGAGACACAGTCCCATAAACCTGAGGGTCATTGGCTAACATATGCATCGAGGGTTTGTCTCTGACATTACATCCCTGTGTCAGTTTCACACATCACAGACGTCACCTTCACCTCCTGTGTCAAGTAATAAGTGGTCACCTTGACCTTCTAAGAGGACCATGCAGATCAATATCTGGGTCATTAAAATTTTTGATGAACTTCTGTTTCAGCTTCATATCTTAAAATAGCACTAAGGCCTAGGAAGTGCTACAAGAATATTGAAGCTTAATTCATTTCAAAGAATGCAGGCAGTGAAACTAAAAAATTTTTATTGCTCAAATTTTGTAAGAAAAGAATGCTTGTAATAGAGAAATGCAAAATTGGTAGGGAAGTGTCAGGGAAATTGCACGATTGAGTTTTCCTCAGATTTCCTACCTCGTGACAGTGTGGCTCAGAGTCTCACCCCAAATCAGAAGCTGGCAGGATTCCTCAAGGGGCGACGACCAAATGGCACCAGCACCGAATGTGCCCTGTTCTGTGGGTCCCAGTCAGACCCGAGCCCCTAGAGGCCGTGAGCAGGAGACCAGGGATGTGAACAGTGCAATTTTTCTCACGTGTTATGACTTGATATTCTGTATAACTATCAGACTTAGCTCAAGTTCCCGTTAGTTCTGCTAAAAGGGGACCTGTGTACACCCATAGTCACCAAAAATGTAGCTGTTTGTCAACGTGTTTCAAGTTGCACTTAAGTGAATTTAAAAATTTGGTGTTTTTCACCATCCACTTTTTATAAATGTAGCAATGGTTCAAAGAGCTTTCTCACCATCCTTAAAAATGGCAGCACACCAGTCTGTTTGCCATTAAATTGTGGAAGTACAGACCAGAAATGATGGCATCTCCCCCACAAAGAGCGAAGTGTCCAGAAAACAAAAATTGCAACACTTCAGAAATTGAGTTTGTAATTTGAACCTTTCTATGGGCCCAGTCAGCGCTTTTACAAGTACGAAATAAATAACAAATGTACACAATTATTTTCTGGAAACGTGAAGGGGACTAGTCTGAGTCTGTTTCTAGGGGTCCCTGACCTTAAAAACGAGACCTAATAAGGGCATGACAAATACTCTGATTTCACTTGGACACTGTGTGTCTAATTACTCCCAGTATTTTACATTATGAATTTTGCGTTGAGATACATTTTCTTCAAAAACAAAAACTAGCTCATATAGTTAACATCTGGGCTTTCTTTACTGTCTAAATCATCCTATGGCACCTAAATCTTTCTGCTTAATGCAATAGCACATTCACATCCTTTAAGCTGGTAAAACTATCTTCAAGTAGAAATAAAACTCTATAAGTTTAGGGCTTTTCCCTTTAATAGTGTTTTTTTTTTTTTTTTTAAAAAGAAACAAACAAAACTGGTAAATGTCTTTCTGCTTCAAGTCAAGGTTTCAGTTTTCACCCTGACATTTTAATACCGAGCCTGGCTCGCTGTCAGCACAGCTAACGTCAGCATGTGCTGTGGAACGTGATCCGGTGAGCAGCCCGGACAGCGACTTCCCGAGAGCTGTGGCTGGGCCTCTCCTTTCTGAAGAGTTTGCATGATTATTGAAGTCCTATGAAATGCTATTAACGTTCCTTCACATGGCAATTTCTCTCCAAGCCCCCTGGTTTCCCCTCTTCTTCCTTTTTTTCGTTCCCTGAATCCTGCCCACCACCCTCCTCATTTCCCAAGGCCGACATGAGCTCTGCATCCTAGATCAGCTGTTGCTAACAACTGTGTGTCTGTGCTGCCCCCCGCTGCCCCCCACATCCACACCGTAGGGCCCTGTTCTCTCCATTAAGTACTTAAGTTTTCCTAGGAAAAAAAAAATGTGTAGGGAAGGGTTAAAAACCTATTTGTGGTAGAATTATTGCTGATTCTTAAAGTATTTACGAAGGTAATGACACATGTATGAAGACACTTGAAACGCAGCATTAAGATTAGTTTTGTAAACTGTTTGATTTGTTGAAGCAGCGTGTGTGAGAGAGGGCAGAGGAGAGACTCATCCTCTAAGATGACCTGATGCTCCAAAACAGCATCCCATCTCCTGTTCACGGCCTCCTGGGGGGCTCGGGTCTGGCTGGCACCCACAGAACAGGGCACATTCGGTGCTGGAGCCATTTGGCCGTCGCCCCTTGAGGAATCCTGCCAGCTTCTGATTTGGGGTGAGACTGAGCCACACTGTCACTGGTTGAAAAACCACGAGGCTGGGGGATTCGGAGCAGTTTCCAGCTGCGAGTTACCTTGGACTCTACACCTGTCCCCAGCTGAGCCCCAGAACCATCCTCCAGAACCCTGGTAACCCAGGGAAAACGGGGGCCATGATAAGCCAGTATCACTCTGCGCCACTAAGCCCCGGCCGAGACAGCTTTGCTGGCGGCAGTTCGCACACATGCACATGGACATGGACTGTCTGAAGATGTACTGGAAGGTTTTGAAATTTATACACAGTGGTAGAGACGAGCAGCATTCATCAATTTGTGTTTGAGGAAATGAGGCAGCAATAGATTTTACACAAGTTCCTTACCATAAAGTTCTCTCTAGCCCACGTGACCCCAGTCTTAGTCATCGGTGGCTTTTCTAGATGGAAGTTTCCTTTTCTGTGACGCCTGCAGGTCCTGCTTTCAGCCCATTTAGACCTGACATCAGTTTTATCACAGTGCCAAGCTGGCCACCACACTTGAAAGACCAGATCAATCTTTTTCTCTCCTCCTGCACTTTCCTTTCTCTCCCTGTGTAACTCTTTGGCTAATTTTGCTGTCTAATATTGGACTTGTTTTCCCACCCTTCTGCTTTGGGAATGTAACGTCTTCCCACCACTGTTGCGTATTTCTCACTGTATTGACTAATGGCCCCCAAATAGTGGGAGGTTATCAGTGACTAAAAGTGGAATTTTACAAATAAACAAAGTGTTGACATTAGTTAGTAGTTTCGGGATTTTCAAGAATTGTCTTGGCCTGACGAAACATTTCTGATCCTGGAGTTTCTACCAAGAAACTTGTTTGCCCTCAATATTTCAGTTGAAAATTCTGGATCTTTGTTTCAGGCACCAACCCAGGTATCCGTGTTCTGGTCACCCTGCCCTTGAGCTCACTTGTCCAGTTGGCTTTAACAGGAGTCTGCTCAAGGTGGAATGTGTCCCTTCAGTCCTCCATGCCCCAGGTTCCAAGTGGAACTCCTCGCTTCTTCCAGTAACTCCTCCCTTCCCTTCCTCACCTTCCCCACCTCAGCTGATGTCATGCCCAGCCCTGCAGTCACTCAGGGCAGCTCCTAGGGGCCTGTGTCCCTCCTCCCTTTACCTCACACCACGCAGCCAGCCTGCTGACGCCACCATCTCTGTTTGCAGCACCCCAAGGCTGAGGCGCCCCTGTGCACAAGGCGACCACGCCTGCGTCCTCCTACAGTCCACACCCTAGACCCACTTGGCGTTTGCTTTCTTCGCCCTGCTCTCAGCAAGGCTGGTGTTTCTAAAATGTGCTGGGTCAAGTCCCTGCTGGCACCCAGCCCTGCCACTGAGGCTCTTCATTGCCCTCCAAAATCCGACTTGGGCACTCTTCTTGCATTCACGTATGTTAACTTTGGCCAAAATGTAGGTAGGCTTGACAAAACGGTATTATTGAAGATGTAAAGGTCTTAAGCGAGGTTCTTGTAACTTGTTCTCCAGATGGGATTTAGTGTTTTGTACTTTTCAGGGGCATTGAAACAAAGAAGAAACATAATTTAACAACTTCCACAGAATTCACTTAAACCTTGCCCATGGATGAACAGGAAAGCTCATTATGCAAATGAATTTGCTTCTGATTCATAGTAAGTGTTTTTCCCATTTGCAGAACTTTGAATGCTGCTTTAAAACCGTTAATGTTGACCTGATTCTAATACCTTTCCCAAGAAAATGTTGCGTTTTCAATGATTTATTATCAGGGTACAAGAGTGAGCTTAGCCCTGACTTCTGTTTCTCCTTTGTTCTGAGTGGGAATCTGGGGGTTGGGAAGCTGGCTATCATCTGGCTTAGCACAATTACTGAGGGGAAAATTAAGACTCTGACATGGAAATAGTGAAGTATAGTAGAAAATCTTCAGAGAAATTTTACTGAATTGCTCGGCAACATATCTTGAAGTAAGAAAAATAGCAATTTGAGTGGAAAGTAGAATTCATCTTCCCCAGTTTCCATTAATTTTCCTCTCCGTGCATGTGGTGTGCAACACACATTTTTTCACATTCATCTGTGAAAGCAATTCTGATTGAAACTAGAAAAGAAATATCAGAGTTTAATTTTCTTAAACATGTATTTATTTATGCACACAGAACTGGGGTACAGGCCAGAAGTGCAGGGTTGGTGAGAGGGCTCACCAGAGACAGAGTGGGGAGCAGAACAGGCAGATGGATGAAGCACACTGCTGAGGGGAGCAGCGGGCGGGACAGGAGAGGTCTGCCGCGTCATGTGGGTCACCTGCAGGGCTGGATGGAACTCACACTGAAGCGGCTGTGGCCAGCCTGCAGTGCTACGTCCTAACCTGTTGTGCCAGCAGGGAGGGCCACCAGAGTTTAATTTTTAGGAACATTTCAAGGGTGGTTGTATACAAGCGCAAAATATTTCAAATTTTGTCTGTTTTTAACATCTTTTTTCCAGGTTATTTAAATAGAACAAAACAAACTGCACTTGAGAAACCTTGCAGAGTGGAGCACTCTGGGGTAACTTGGATAATGGGGTTCCACTAGGATATGTGGGATTTTAACGAGTTAATGATGTTGCCTCTGAGCCTGATTGTGGGAGGTTTTCAAGTTCACTCAATCATTTTTCAATGTGGAAACATTTACTTACCCTGTTTTGCAAATGTGAGTTGATTTAGTCTAATGCACTCTATCTGGCTTGTTATAACCCAGCATACAGCAGATTCTCAAACTCCTAGCCTGCTCTTAACTTCTGAATTTACATTACTCTCTCAGGGACCACTTAAAAAAAGTACAAAGCAACCTTAGAAATACTGTATCTCCTTATTTTTGTTTGCGTTTTTTTGTTTTGTTTTTTTCTTTGTGGTAACATTGGTTTAAGACAAAGTACATGTTTCGAGATCTATTTCACACCTCTTCAGCTGCACCCCTTCACCCTCCACCGGGTCTCAGGACCCCTCCTCCCTCCCTGGCAGCCCTCTGTCCTGCATCCAAGATACAAACAAACGTTGGGTTGGGGTTGGTATTGCCTCTTCCTTTAAATGCTGCCTCTGAGTGAAATCATCAGGCTTTGTCTTTCTCCTTCTGGCTTATTTTAGCATAATCCCCTCTGGGTTCAATCCAAGTTGTCTAAAATGGCAAGATTTAATCTTTTAGGGCTTTTCTTCTTTTAACCTCACCTGTGAATATAAGCATACATATATCTTTTCAAATGAGAGGTTTGTAAGGTTCAGGTGGATACCCAAGAGTGGAATTGCCGGATCACATGGTAGGTTTGTTTTGAATCTTTCAAGGAACTCTGTTTCCCATAGATGCAGTTCACATTCCCAGCAGTAGTGCGCGAAGGTTCCTTTCTCTCCACACCTCACCAACACTGGTTTTGAGCTGTCTTGATAAAAACCACTGGTGAGAGGTGATAGCTTATGGTTTTTTGATTTGTATTTCTCTAATAAGTGACAATGAACATTTTGATATACCTTTTGTTCAACTGTCTTTTGGACAAATATTTATTCAAATAATCTTGTCCAGTTTTTATTTGACTTACTTATTTTTTCATTGTTGAGGAGTATGAATTCATCTACAATGGGTATCAACCCCTAAGCAGATGTATGGCTTGCAAACATATTTCTCATTTAGTGGGATATAATTTTTAGTAGGACAGCATCCATCAGGATGCTGTGGAGAAGGTTTTTGTTTGATGAGTACTACTATTTTATAATTTTTGCTTCCCTTTCCCTTGATGTTGGAATCAAATTCCCAAAGACTTGTGTTCAATGTCCTGAAGTATTACACCTATGTTTTCTTCTATTAATTTTGTGGTTTCCACTCTTGCATCTAAATCTAATAGAAATCGAACTAATTGTATCACATAAAATAGTAGTCTAAATTCTTTTGCATGTGGTTGTCTAGCTTAATTCAATACCATTTGTGAAAGAGACTGTCCATTCTTCATTGTATGTCTATTGACATCCTTATAACTTAAATATCCATATACGTATGGATTTAGTTCTGGGCTCCTAACTCTATTCCACTGATCTTTGTGATTCTTTTAAATACTATAGCTTATAATATAGTTTCAGGTCTAGGGGAATGACATCTCTGTTGTTTCTCTCTCAGAATTTCTTTCACTGTACAGATGGGGTCTTTCATTTTTCTATATAAATTTTAATTTGTTCTATTTCCTTGAATAGTTCCTTTGGGAATTTTGACAGGGATTGTGTTGACTCTGTAAATTGTTTTAGGTAGATGGCCATTCTATTGATGTTATTACTTTTAAATCATGAGCATGGACTCGTTTCCATTTCTTTTTCTTTTAATAATGTCTTAGTTTTTGGTGTACAGGTATTTTACCTGCTTTGGTGAGTTTAATCTTAGACACTTTATTATGGCAAATGAAATTATTAATTTCCTTTTTATACTTCATTGTCTGAATACTGAAATGCAACATAACTTCATGTATCGATTTGTACCCTATCTACTGTATTGACTTATTGTTTTTCAGGGAAGACTTTCGGATTTGCTATGTATAGTATCATGCTCCCTCCAGTCGTGCAAATAGTGAAAACTTTACTACTTGTCCAATCTGTGTTCTTTGTATTGTTCTTGCCTAATTCTTCTGGTGAGGACATCTAACACTATGTTGAATAATAGTAGTGAGACTGGACAGCTGGCCTCATAAGATGTTTTGGAAGATTTTCCTACATCCATTTTTCATTTT
>NW_004567117.1:44172355-44175298 GCF_000260355.1 Condylura cristata | reverse complement strand
GTGGTGTCGCCTGTATGGCTGCTGCCTTCCACATTGGTATGGCCTGTGCTGCACCCCGTGGCTCTGGAAGCCTGCATCTTCTTTGTCTCCAGGGTTTGTTTTGACTTCTTTTCTTTCCTCCTTGGTGCAATAGATTTTTGAACACATGTTATTTAGTCCCCACATATTTGAACATACAGAAAACAACCCAGACTAGGTCAGTGCTCCTCGTCTTGCTAACCAGTAAATGGAGGCTGGAACAGAGCTTGGAACAGCCTGTTCTCTGGGTGTGAATTGAACCTAAACCTATCTGAAATCTTTCCATCAAATCCCTCCTCCATCCCTCAGATACAGTGGTGAGTCTCCTTGGGTATTTTCCTCAAGTTTCATCTGTTTGTACACAGGTTATCCATATCTACAGTTGCCTTCCTATCTAATATAGTACTATCTAATATAGTACGTACATTCTCACATGAATCCACTAGACCCAATTATGCATCTGATCTCATACTTATCTACTTGCAAATACCAACCTATTTATTGTCTAAAAACTTGAATGCCATGCTTAATTTTACCACAAGAATTCCTTGACAGGAACATCTAACCTACAGCACATATATAAACTGATATACCTGTAAGGTTAATACAGACTAAATAATGCACTGCATGTCATGTGTGTGCCCACATACATACAAATGCATTCACGATCATGAATCAGCTATTATGGAGAGTCATAAAAAAGCTAGGTGGTGTCAAATAGCTCTCTATATCGAGCACATATTCTTAAATTTAACTCCTGCAGATAGTGATAGTGTCTGTTTCTGTTGACTTAGCTCTGGCAGCCCTGCGTAGATAGGCGAGCTCCTGCATTTTCCTCAGCAGACTTCAGTTTACTTTGCCTCCTTGGACTTTACACAGACCCTGCATGCTGTCTCATCCACACAAGCAAAACTGCCCTTGGGTTCAGTGGACATCAGGGTTGAGGACTGATAATGAAATGCTTCCAGTTCTTACACTTTGTCCTAGCAGAACGGAGCACAACGATGCAAACAATATTCTATTACTAAGTTAAAGGCAGAGATAACGCAACAAGCTTGAAGGCATCAGTAAATGCCATTCTGGCTATACAAACAGATGGCAAGATTTTCAGGATACATTAATTTTCAGAGAAAAGGGCAAGAAAATTGCATCCTTTGGGGATTGAAATTATAGGCTTTGATATTGCCCCCAAAATAGACCACAGCTCCATGTTGTTAAAACATGCTGGGAGAGAAAGAATGAGGAAAATAGGACATATTCAGCTAAAAGAGAAAGGTGTTCAAAGGGATTGCAAGAAACAGCATGTCCTTTCTGAACAAGGAGGTGGAAAGTTACTGGGCGGTGGTAGTAACATTATTTGTTAATGGCTAAATGAGGTTTTAAACTGGTTAAAATTGGGAACAATTTTAAATGACAGTGTTTATTTTAATATTAACTTTAAATATGCCCGGGTGGAAAATAATCTTTTGTTAAAGACAACTGCTGTGTCATGAAGGAGGTACACATTTGGCTGTGCCAGAGATGGCTATTCCCTCTCAATGCCTGCTTTGTTTTCTTTTGCAACAATAGCCCAGTTGTCATTCCTGCAGTTAGTCTCCAGTAACTAAGGCAGGAATCCAAGATTGTGCTGCCGCAGGTGAGCTGGTGATAACCCCAACTGGTGACTTACCTGCTGTGTTGTCAGGTAACAAGCACCCCTAAGTTGCCTTGGAACTGGGCCCCATCTTCTTGCTTTTCTGATCTCTCTGAGACAGATACACTACAGCTAGCTCAGCGTTTAGCTGTTATATCAACAAAGGTGGTAAGGACCCAGACATTGACAAGTCTGGTCTGCTGTCAACATGCAGCTACAGAGACTGGACTAACATGGAGATTCATTTTTATTGCAGAATGAATCCTATTTCTTGTTAAAGGGCCATTTTTTTTTCTGCAGCTACATCTATCCAAATTATGTATTTATCTCAAAAGCTACAACACTCAAATCACGGTAACTTACTAACATTTTAATAGAAGCATGACAGGATTGTAAAAATTCTGATTTTTTTTTTTTTTAGAATTAGCTTGCATTTAGGACACAGCAGAAGTTAAATTCTACTTAAATCTGAGTAACTACCTCAAATAGTCAAATATTGGTTATACATTGAATAGATAAATTTCAGTTATCAAAACTATGACTTTTTCTAGAATATGCCAAAATGTTCCATTATCCATACTATTGCTAACACCATTTAGCTGTATATTAATACATAGTATAGCTTCAAATCGGTTTGCTTAAGTATATGCAGAAAAAAAAAAACAGTGAGTAGCAACAAATGTTGGCAAGGATGTGGAGAAAAATCAACTCTCCTACACAGCAAACTGTGGGAGTGCAAACTAGTCCATTTAGCTGTATATTAATACATAGTATAGCTTCATATTGGTTTGCTTAAGTATATGCAGAAAAAAAAAAAACAGTGAGTAACAACAAATGTTGGCAAGGATGTGGAGAAAAATTAACTCCTACACAGAAAACTGTGGGAGTGCAAACTGGTCCAACCACTCTCGAAAGCTGTTTGGCAGTTTCTCAAACTCCTAAAAATGGAGCTTCCATATAACCCAGCAATCCCATTCCTAGGTACCTACCCAAAAGGCATAAAAACATTAATTCAAAAGGACAGCTGCACCACTACGTTTATTGCTGCTCTGTTTACAACAGGGAAGATGTGAATCAACTCCAATGGCCAAACATAGATAATTGAATCAAAAAGTGGTACAAATATACCATGGGATACTTCTCAGCAATCGAAAAGGATAAAGTCATGCCTTGTGCAGCAACATGGATGGAGCTGGAAGGGACCATGCTTAGTGAAATAAGCCAGAAAGAAAAAGAAAAATACTGGATGGTCTCACTCATAGCAGGAGCATAAGAGATCAGTAAAAAAAAAA
>NW_004567117.1:44140261-44172100 GCF_000260355.1 Condylura cristata | reverse complement strand
AATTTGTTCCATGACTCTTGTCAAAGTTCATTTTTTGTCCAGTATAAATTTCATTTCCTTAACATTAAAAGATTTATTTTCTGATCATACCAGTGATGATTAATATATATCAACATTTAGGAAGAAATTGTTGCATAATATTACATTGATTAGTTTCCCCTGATGGGAAGAATACATAACTGACCTAGGGGAGGAAAATGGTCGATTTCAGCCTTTTCTTACCTGGATGTCCTACCTAAAGGGGGGGGGGAGAAATGCTGAGAAATACTTAAGAATTTGTAAGTCTGAGGCATTAGCTCTGTAAAGGGGAGACAGCTAATCATAGGGATATAGAATACTTCACCCCCACACACACCTCACCATTATGTTACTAACAGCCTATTTATAGCAGTTCCTTTACCCAGTATATCATGTATTGTTATAAAGAAATAATAAGGATACATACCGAACATGGAAGAAACATCATTTGAAAAGGCAGAGCGGGAATTAGGATGGATATAGCAGGGATGTGGGATTATCAGGCTAGAAATTGAAGACATATGACTAATACAGTGAGGCTGCTGTGATAATGTAGATGGACACAACGCAGGTAGGAACAGTGGAAGCAGAGATGGGGATCTTAGAAAGAACCAGGGAGAGATGGTGGAGATTAAGGAAACACTTTAACAGAAATGAGGAATGTTTTTGATGGGTTGATTGCAGATGGGCACAACTGATGAACACATTTTCTAAGTTAACGAACATATCAAAAGCATCTTCAGAGCTCAGGAAGGGAAGAGAGCAAAGACTGAAGGGGCCGAGTATGGAAGGATTGCAGAGCACTGCAGCAGTGGTCACAGGAAGACTGGTACCTGATGGAGCATGTGAAGAAACAAAGGGCATTGTAACAACTAGAATTCCCCCAAGTTAATGTCAGTCACCAAGCTGGATTCCATGACACTTACACAAATTCAATGAAATTGCAAGAGCTTTAAAAGATTTTTTTAGAAAGGAATAGAATATTGTTTGGCAACTCACATAAATGTAGTGTAGGAAAAGGAGCAGAATAGGAATTCTTATTGTTAATTGATGAAAATAATAGAAATAAAGTATTGCACGCATATAGAGGTGTATGTGCCAGTGTATGCTTATATTAGAAGGAAAAATATGGGAGTGATGCCAGCAATAAGGATTGTTTTGGTTTTATAAGATACTTCCACAGACTTGGATTCATTGTAAATATATATTAAAACTCTAAGGTAATCACTAAAAATTTAAAGAAAGTAATTTTCTAAAAAAGGAGAGAAAAGTCATAAAACAAAATCACACACACAAAAAACAATCGCAATGGCTAAAGAAGAATGAATATGGTAACTATTAATTCAACTTTATCAATTAATACTTTGAATGTCAAAAGTCTAGACAGAGATTACCAGTAAATCAAGCAAGTTGGCCTCTAGATATCTATAAGAAACTTACAATAAAAAAAGACATATATAGAAAAAAGTAAATTGCCCAACTTTTCTGCCTGTTATATACAATTTCACACAGTCAAAAGAAAGCAGAAATAGTTAATCAAGCATAAAGAATTGTGACATTATTTGAAGTAATCAGGTGACACTAGAAGCTGGTCATAAAGTTGAAGAAATCTCAATCTAGAGTAATACACTTTTAAATAAATCATGCATGAATGAATCACGACAGAAATGTAAAATATTTTGAAGCAAATGAAATACAACATTTTGGATGCTATAATAAGGAAAGTCCTTAAAGGGGAAGTTGGGGAATTGATGCATATATTGGAAAAGAAAGATCTAAAATCAAATTTTCCACCTTAGAAAACCATAGAAAGAAAAGCAGCAAAGTAAGCAAAGGAGGGGGGGTGAGGTGGGGAGCCCCAATCAATGAAATTGAAAGTACAAATTCAATAGCGAAATCAACAAAACCATAAGTTGCCTCTGATGAATAAAAACGACCACCCTCTGCCACTGTAGTTACTCTGGAAGTGAGCAGGGCAACCCGAGGAATCCAATGAACAACTCTGCAAAATACACGATAACCCCGATGAAACGATTCGGTTACCTTAAAGACATCATCTTTCTAAGATCCCAGAAAGGGAAAGGTAATCCTGACAGAGTCTCTGCAGTTATTTTGTGCACCCCAACAAGCTGATCAGTTTCCGTGCTGGACAGGAGAAAGGTCTGGTGTAGCCAAACACAGCAAGAGAGTGCAAGAACCAAGGTGGTGGGCTGAGGCTCTCCGACAGTGACACTTAGAAAGCGACAGTAAGAGAGGCGATCCGAGTGGTGGAAAGAAAACTTACTCCCGGGGGAGGCCTGTGCGTCTGTCCCTGCCTGTCCCTGCCGCTGCTTCTCTGAAGTTTTCCCAAAACGTTCCCAGATCAGAAAGCATAGCAAATATAGGCAAAACTGGAAATCCCTGCACCTTACATGTATTTAACAGCCTAGTTCATAAAAGCAAATTTAAGTTTATACCAGAAATCTAGACTAAATTTTTTTAAATATTGAACAAAGGCACAATTTAATTGTTTTTAAACAATCACATTAATAAAACAGAGATGAATAAGCATCTTCACCGAACAGTGCTGTTCTGGTTTCTGGCTCCAGTGAAGCCCCGTGGATGTTGATGAATTAAATGACATGTATGCACTTTTAATTGATTATACTAGAGGGGGTTTGTGCACCTGGTGAAGTTCCAGGTAACATTTAAATGGTGTGAATCTTCCCGAATACAAATTGCAGGCAGCTGCCTCCAAACACTGGTTATTCAATAAGCCGATTCACAGAATTCCAACACCTCTACTTTTGCCCAACTTTTCTGCCTGTCATTTATTTTCTTTATAATAAAGTGGATTAAAATAAATTAACACTGCATCTTCTAAATTTGGGTTTATAGGCTTCTGTCCATGTGATCATAGATTATTTTGATACCTCTATTTTAACATCTTGCATAAAACATAAGCTGAATAAGCATCTAAGAAACATAAATAGGATGTTATGAAAAGCCTCCTAATTTTACATGGGCTTTTTTTTTTTTTTTTTTTTTTTTTGCTATAAATGTTCATTCTTAACCCTTCCAAATGTCTTTAGTTTTTGAATGTGATTGCGGAATTAGGTGATATTTGTGTGCCATCTTGGCTAAATGGGCAGTGAAGCTTCTATGATTAGGTAACTAAAGTGCAGGTAATGTAGGAGGAACAAAGTGAACTGTCTTCATCTAGGTTGAGCGCAGAGAACATCCAGGGAGCCAAGGTGAGGGAACATGGACAAACTTTGAACAATTAGCCCAGATTGAATAACCTGGAAACCTGGTGTCAGGACAGTGGAAAGAGGAAGATGGGAGTGGCCGGTGCTGGACTGGCCTTGGGGAGAAGGCTGCAGGCCCAGGGCCCCAGGAATATCAAGGATGGGTGAGTATGGAGTTCCAGAGAAACTCTCCTGCCTGCTGAACTTAACCAAACAGGCTTCTGTGACTAATGTTGACTTTTATGGTAGCAGTTCAGCTTGTAGGTCAAGCAAATGGTTCCTTCATACTCTAAATTACTTGAAAGATACAAATACTACACCTTCTAGATTGGAATTTGGGATTTCTGCCAGTGTTATTTAGTGTTATTTAGGTTCCTCTGTCTTGGCTTAGAACCAACCTGAGGTGCTGACTGTCTTGCATAAGGTGACAGGGTCTCCTGGTGAGGGTGAGGAGTGCGCTGTTGGGAAGAAGCAGCTCTCCTGATGGGGAACCTTTGTACTTTACTGTCTGTGAGGTTGACATCGTTGACAGGTTTACAGCGTGTTAGCCCTGAACGAGGTATAGAACTGAAGGAAATGGAGTATTGCCGTGTGGTAACAATGATGCATAGTGGTCTGCTGTTCAGTGAAACGCTAGAATAGCAGCAACATCTCACCAGAGATGTTAGGACCCCTGAAAGGAGCAGATGGCAGATACACAGTGGATTCTTCTGATGCTGCTGCAGGTTGACAGCAACTCCTCAGTTTCTGGTTTTGAAGTAAACAATTATCTGATAACCCAAAAGTCTGCCCATTTCAGGAGGGTAAAGTGCAGTGGGATAGAGAAACTTCATTTTCAGTATCAGCTTCAGACATGGAGCAAACCAAACCATGCTGATTACAATCCGGAAGGGACACAGCAGTGGCAGAGTCCAGAACAAATCCTGGAAGAGCAGCGCTGCTGAGAAGTGGGCGCCACTCAGCCAGGAGGTAGCCGGAGACACTGCCAGAGAGGGTGGAGGCACAGCAAAGACTTTGACAGTTCAGTGAGAAGGACTAGGTCGTGGATGTCAAGTGGTTGGTTCAAAGAAGAAGCTATGCTTGGGATTTTAAACATAAATCTAAAACTATATGGAGAATTTCTCAAGCATACAAAGATATAAGAAGGTTATAAAGAGTAGTGAGAAGATGGAAACTTCAGGAGAATCTGATTCTAAAGCCCTGTAGAGAGGTACCATGCGCTGAAACATTATGCAGGGCTCAGGAGGACTTTCTCCCTTCTCAATACATGCACACACCACACCATGCCCCCCACGGGAGGTCTACTTAACACTCACCACCATAGAATGCAATCCTTGCTACCGGTCCTCCCACACCCATCCCTTCTCTTAAACCACATCATCAGCTCAAGGCCCATCCAGGTTGTGCCAAATGGCAAGACCTCATGTAGCTTTCTTTTTCACGGCACAGTAATATTCCAGTGGGTATAAATACCATATCTTATATATCTATTCACCTGATAATGGACACTTAGATTATTTCTGTCTTGGCTTTTGCAAGAAACATTGCAAAGAATACAAAGGTACATATATGTTTTTTCCATTGTTTAGAGTCTTCAGGTAGGTAGTCAAAAGTAGAATTGTTAGATCATATGGTAGTTCTATTTCTAGTTTTTTGGGGACCTCTGTACTTTTTTCCATTGTGACTGTATCTCAGTTTGTATTCCCAGTAACCTTCCTAGTAAGTCAGTAGTTTTTAGTCATTATATAATAAATAACTTTACCATATAACCATCACATCAAAATACAGTCCTTATGTTAAAGTCGACCCACTATTTGTTTCATTATGAATTTTTTTAAGGGCCTTGCTGTATGTTGTAAACAAAGAGCAGTGGCTAGAGGTACCACTTATTGGCTACATCAGAGTCCAGTCAAGAGACAAAACCACATCTGAACAGGGAATACGAATTTTTCAAGCTTTTATGCAATTCAGAAACAAAACAACAGGTTTTGGGGCAATTAAAAAGAGAATGAAGGGAAATTATCTAATGGATTTAAAATTCATCATGAACTTTTGTAGTTCCTTATGTTTCTGATCCTTTCCATTCCAAAGTTAAGCATCTTTTTAAAATAGCAGCTTCTCAGAAACCCAGATGACACCACTTTTAATACTGGCTCCAGCATAAAATCAGAGGAGTTACCTGATTTATAATCTTTGAGATATTCTCTATCATTTGAAGTTCACATTTAGTGAAAGGTATCTCGCAGTTATTTCTCCGGGTTTATTTTACTTTAGTTAGAAAACCCTAACAAATAGTCTGGTCACTGTAGATACAAGAGGGACATTTTTTTTTAAGGACTTATTTATGCATACAGGACTGGGTTACAGGCCAGAGGTGGTGAGAGGATTCACCAGAGTGGGGAGCAGAACAGGCAGATGGACTGAAATACTCTGCTGAGCGGAGCAGCAGGGAGACAGCTTGCTACACTATGTGGGTCATTGCCCTGGCCGGCTGAACTTGTGCTGCAGTGGCTTTGGATAGCTTCATAATGCTGAGCGTTGACCACCACCAGGGAGGGCCCCTGAGAAAGACATTCTATGAATTCAACAGTTCCTGTTATTCTAAAACAACCCATGGCATTCTAACACAATCCTTATACTTAATTATTCCAAATTTTGTACTGAAGCCGATAATTTGTTCACAGACAACCTTGTACATATTTATTGTAATAGAACCATCATCATTCATGCAAAGTAAGTCCTACGACAAGGTTTTTTGGCGAAAATATCCATCACATTGAACTGATCCTCTTAGATTACAAATTACAAGTACAATTTATGCCTATCAGATGAAGCCTAGAGCTGTCATTTTAACTATGCAATCATTAATTATCATGTATATATATATAATAGCTAACGTTCAACCAGAATATGTATAGAGTTAGATCACTGGGTTTTGTTTTAAAATCAGCTACAAAATTAATACACCCATGGGAAACTCACTGACCTCTCCTCTAACGGCAGAGAAGAACCATGTGCCAAGTTCGTGTTAAGTAGCAGAACACAGATGAGAGAGACCTCCTGACCTCTGTGCATTCACCACAGCTCATGCTTGCTTTAGCCCTATTAAATCATTCGCTCAGTTTACCATCCACTCAAACTTAGCATTTTCTTTAAACTTTTTAATTTATTCATGCGTACAAGAACTGGGTTCTAAGCCAGAGGTGCAGAGGTGAGAGGTTCCACAAGAGACACAGTGGGGAGCAGAACAGGCAGGTCTACATAGATTTCCCCAATAGGGGAGCATCAGGGAGATGGGAGAGGTCTGCTGCACCCTTTGGGTCACTCCCTGGCCGGGGGTCAAACTCAGGCCCTAGGGTGGTAGCTTGATAGTGCTGAGACTTTAACCCCTGGGCCACCAGAAGACCCTTCTTCCCACTCCTTGACAGTGTTTGCACTCTACATGGCAGACTAGATTAGACGCCTTTTAAGAGAAGGGACTAGAGGCCCTCCCTGGTGGAGCAGGGGTTAGGACGCAGCACTGCAAGCTGGCCACAGCCGCCTCAGTATGAGTTCAATTCCCAGCCCCAGAGGTGACCCACATGGTGTGGCAGACCTGTCCTGACCTGCCCGCTGCTCCCCTCAGCAGTGTACTTCATCCATCTGCCTGTTCTGCTCCCCACTCTGTCTCTGGTGAAGCCTCTCACTGCCTCGGTACCTCTGGCCGTACCCCAGTTCTGTATGCATAAATAAATAAAATCTTAAAAAAAAAAAAAGAGGTTAGAACCACGTGCCCAGCCCTGTGACTGCGTGACAGTCACTACGCAAGAGCAGTCTTGGGCCGACTGTTGCACAGCCCAGCGACCCACTCGGGACACGCATCCCCTGTCGTTTCCACACAGACACTGAGTATCCCTGTGTGATGGGAGACGTGATTCATCCTGCATAGGTCGGTGCTTTTTGTCTCCCTTCTGTGATGGATAAACCACCATTCCACACAGAGAGAACCTGCCGTGCGTCACCAGCCAGTGTTCTCATCAGATGCACAGAAAGAAGTAGAAAAGACAATAAATGAAGCAATTACCCAGGTAACTAAGGCCAGGAGCGTCTGTTGAGGAAGAATCTGTGCATTTAAGCATTCGTGGCCGTTCTCACCCCTAGGTTCCCTAAAAGCATCCTGTATACAAAAATCTGTTCTCTTCTGTACCCAAAAGAACTTAGAGTATTTTGAACTATTTTTGAAGTTACATCTTATCTAAGCAAACCGACAAAAGCAAGTGTTAATGTCTTTTTTTCCCTAAAAAAAAAAAAGCAAGTAAATGCAGCTTATTTTGCTATATTTTAGAAATCTAAGCAGACCAAAGGAACTTTAAAGTACTTGTCGACGCCATGAGCTTGGGAACCCGTGTGCTAAGCAGAGTTCCGGGTCCGAGTGCACAGTGATGCTACTGTGCAAGGAAGTCACTGGGCACAGTTGGAAATGGCTTTTGAAGCCTCTGGTCTCTTTTTCATTAAATTATTTTAGGACCAGAAAACTCCAGTGATTGCCAGTTGAAACGTCTGGTCTCTTATTTAAAAATTATCTTGGGATGGAGAACTACAGCGGCCGCCAATGTGGGTTGAGCAGCTTCAGTGTGTGTGCTGTGTGTGGTGATAAACTTTATAGAGCACTTTATAGAGCAGCGTTGTAAAACCTGGACCCTGACCGCGCACCTGCACCGCGGCAGGAGCACTGACGTGACTGCAGAAGGCACGTAGTTCCCGGGAAGGCAGCCTCTTGCCGCCCTGCACCCCCGCCCCATTCTGCAGAAAAACTGAAGCTTCTATTTCTGAGCAGTCCCCTGCTGTGAGGCCCCGCCCTCCCTGGGGAATGTCTCCCTGTGGACAGCGCATCTTGACATCTCCAATACAAAGCCATGATGTATTTGTCCGTTTCCCACCTAGACCTTGCTCTGCTCCCGTGTCTTACAACACGCTCATGACTTTTCGGCCGAGCTCCACCTCAGCTTGTGAGAACTAGGCGTGGCGAGAAAGTTCAGAAAGGAAAAGGTGTGTTCCCAGTGCAGGTACTTGGTCCTGGCCAGCAGTGAGGTGACGGCCCCAAAGCCTCATTCCCTGCGCCCAGCTTTGAGGTCCCCAGACATTGAGCCCCTGACATTTCTCGTTACTCTTGTTATTTCCCTTTCCATGTTCTCTGCTCACCTCATTCCCTTGACAACTTCTAGAAAAACTAAAGAATCTGGTCTATGTTCACTGTAGGGCCAAGACCACCGGCTTCATCGTGGTCCCCTGTAACATGGCGCTCTTAAACGTGTGGGCTGCTGACCACTGGAGATAGTCTGCAAGAGCAGACTTCTCAGCCCCACCTTCAGAGTGGCTGATTCAGTTATTCGGAGTGGATCCCAATAATTTATCATCTTGGTTTTCTTCAGTTTGCTGCCCAGCCATATCTGAAAACATTTATACTGATTAGAAAACATTTATCATTATTAGATTTGTATCACTTTGTGGTAACTTCAGAATTTTCTGACTTCAAGTCATAGATTTATAAAAATTTCACTTTCACATTTTATTTCCAGTCACTGAGCTGAAACACTTATTTTTAATCAGCATTACAATTTACATAGGTAATTGAGTTGAAGATTTTTTTATTTAAAGATTTATTTGTGCATACAGAACTGGGGTACAGGCCAGAGGTACAGGGACAGTGAGAGGATTCACCAGAGACAGAGTGGGGAGCAGAACAGGCAGATCGACGAAGTACACTGCTGAGGGGAGCAGCGGGCGGGTCAGGAGAGGTCTGCTGCGCCCTGTGGCCATGTGGGTCATCTCCAGAGCGGGGATCAAACTTGTGAAGTAGCTGCTTCTAGCATCATAGTGCTGTGCTTTAACCCGTTGTGCTACCAGGTAGGGCCCGAGTTGAAGTTACTTTAACAGTGTCTACCAAACTATCAGAAAGAACGTGCTGTGGTCAGATCACTTTAAGATCATTTCCTTGAAATTCAATCACCATTGTTGTTAGTGATTCGACCCAGGCATGAGGAAGAGAAAGTAATATCAGGCTCCAAAATGAAAAATTCAAACTTTAGTTTCTCAAACCCAACCAATCCAAAAGATGATTTCTTTTTCTCCTGGTAATCGTTTTAGGTGTGATCAGAGTTTATATTCAGACATCTTTTCCGTTCATTCAAACTTAAAGGTGAAAATGAACTGAATTTGTGTGAAAATAAACAGAAATCTATTTTGCAACCTAACCAATCAAAAACCTGATTCATTTAGAAGCTTGAGTGACTTAGAAAGGGTGTTCTAGTCATTACAAACTTCAGTGACACCTAAAACTATTACCAGAGAAGAAAAAGAAATCATCTAACCCCAAACCACACAGGGGCAGGTCTGGAACGTGTAGGCAGAGCATTAGTTACCTGTGAGTGTGGGCCTCACCTGTGCCCACCCCCTGCCCCACTAGAAATTGGCTCTCACAGCATGAAAATATGTCACTATTTGTTCACTTATTCCCTAATGTCTAGAAATGTTTGGCTTATTATCTCACAGTGATTACAGAAGCGTGAATGATTGAAATTGCCCCTTTTTGTTCCGGTTGTTTTTGTTGGTTAATTTTCCATTTTTTTTTTTTTTTTTTTAACTGACTCTGGGACTTGTATCCAAAGTAGAATCCCAGGTTCACGTTCAAATATTCACACGATGTCAGAGCCCCACTTAGATTGTTGACTACTCAACTGTTAACTGGTATTTCTCAGGAAAGAGTGATGAATATAATGTATTTTTTGGTATATACATCTCTCTATAGACGTGATGAGCAAGATTCCTCATTTTCTTTGTGCCTTCAGGTCATTCTGACCTCTAGGCTTAACTATTAAAAACTGATGATCGAAAAGGTTTTTAAAGAATGCAGTTAAGAAAAACTCTGCTGTCATATATCTCTTTCTGCCTTATTGTGAGCTCTATCCATTCTGGTTTTGTTATCCTCCCCTCCAGTCGGGAGAATACACACTACATGCTTGGGAAATCACGACACAGTGGGAAAAGCAGTGGCCACATTCTTATTCAAATACTGGAAAATAAAAAATAAGGTCTAGAGGGAGAGATAGTGTGGGCTCAAGGAACCTAACATCTATTTTGAGCTCCATGTACTTTAAACAACACGTCTGTAGCTAGATTATGGTTCTAAGCCTGGCAAATACTGCAGCAGCAAAGGTCATTGTGCAAAAATAATAGTATTTTAACTTCCTGTTCTCTGGGTGAGTTAACACCATGATTCGGATGCATTCCCCATTTAGATGAGAGAAGATAAAGGAAACAGTATTGCAATATTAATATTTCCTTTGTCACTTCGAATAAAATCCATTAATGCTAGAGCTTTTACGAAACTGTCCTATGTGAACAGAAAATACAGCCAGGTTATTAACCAAATGTAATTGCCTGGTGATAACAGACTCTTTGAGTCTCTATTTGATGCCTATTTAACTTCAAAAAGGCTATCAGTTAGGACACCACGTTTGAAGCAAGTGGGAAAATTATTCCTGGACTCTTGAACAAAAAGGTGACACTTTCATAAATCAGTACATATCAGTTTTAGAACACCCAATTTCTATTTCAGCATTGTTTAAAATGAAAGAACTTAATCGTTATGTTTGTGCGCTCTGCTGCCGAGAAGCATGAGGTAACTGGACAAACCCGAGCGCCAAATGTGGAGAGCTCTGTTCGTCCTCCTGGTCAGTCTGTCCAGCTGTGCAGAGGGCACCTGTCAACTGTGGTTTGTGTGTGTGTGTTTCTAAGCATTTCTAGGAAAATCCATGTTCATTAGAACATTGACCAGTGAAAATATTGCTCATTACTTTAGTACATTACATTACGTACTTTACTAATTCAGTACTAAGTCTTGAAGTCTTGAATCCAGAATATTTTGTGCTCAAAGATACCATTTGTGCCTGGAGGCAGATCAGTGGGGCGGTTTCATTGCAATGACACCATGATTGTTGGGATGAAGCTCGCTCTTGTAACTCTACAGGGCGACATTTTTAAAAAATAATCCCGAGGCCTTCCACTGTGATGGGCGACTTCCTACACTGCTGAATTCGGCCAGTTGTTAACTCTTCTTCAGTATCAGCGTCCTCGTTTATGGACACATCTAACATTAGGGGCATGCTCGTGGGAGCCCTACCCATCCAGATTCTCCCCCTGCTCTCCTTTCTACGACAGAGGGAGCTGGGTCTGACCAGCTGACGGGCAGACTTGACACTCGCTCTCTGCACCGTCGGGCAAAGACGGAGATGGTGGCTTCTCTTCGCCTTGTGACTTTCCCGGGGCAGAGGAAGGGTTGTGTCTTTCTATGAGCAATCACCACGCTTGCTTGGGAGCACTGCTTGGATGACTAAGATGCTATGGCTTTGTTCTCCTACATCTCGATCTTTCCTTCTAGCTCATCACCGATTTGGTAAGTGGACTCTGGGCCATCCCTTAGAGACAAACCCAGCAGTAGTATTTCCTCTCCATTCCTTGTCTCCGTTAATTAAAAAAAGTACCTGGAGACTACTCAGATGCTCCAGGCACCATATCATGAGAAACAAATCTGACAACCCTGATCTTTGGTGAGGTTAACAAAGGTGAAGAAATTACTTAATAAATAAGCTATACTTGAAATTCCATCATAGAGCCTTTTGAGTCACAAGGACGAGACAGCTTTCTCCGTGTTCGTTTGAGATCTTTTATTTCAAAGTCACTTGTTTTCCTTTTGTGATCTACTTGCAGATTGGTAGTGTTTTTATTTTCTTCCTAAAGGAGGTAACAGGGGCAACATTTTTTACACTTGAACAGCTTCAGGTTTGAATAAACCAGAAAGCAGCTTCTGGTGTGTCGCGAGGCACCTCAGCATCCCCACACGAGAGACCCAGACACACAGGCGCTCGCAGTCAGTGATGATCATGCACATTTGATGATGAGGGCTGATCAGAGCTGGAAGAACCGCGCTAGCCCGCCCTGTTTTGGGGAGGAAGCATCTCTTTCCTTTCCATAAGCCACGGGAGGTTTGCCAAGTCCAGACTTAGCAGCAGAGTAACCTGTGCCTTCCACCATCTGCCTTGAATTTCCTACCCGTCCAGCTCCCTGACCTGCCAGCACCCACACGCCGCGTTGACAGCCTCGTGTCCCCTGGCCATGCTTCGTGTTTGTCTCGCACGCTGCCACCGGTCCCATCTCCTTATTTGTCCCAAACAAGTAACTGCATTGTGCCGCTCGCTGCCTCCACAAGCCCTCCAGAGACCGCCATTAGGTCACTCTGCCCCTGAATTCCTGCAGCACTCATTCTGTGGATCTGACACGCAGCAACCTCTCACTTCAAACGCCGCTTGTGACAGGGCTGAGCAGTGATTAGAACTCACACGTGCAAGCCTCCTCTTCGAGCAGAGAAACTCTTGAATGCTTCAATGTCTAGAATACAGAACAACACTAGTCATTTTGAATTAATGGCTCCAGACAACGTGTCCTCGAGCCTTGGATCAACCTTCCTGGTTTTCTGTTACACAGCTGTGAGTTGGGCACACACCCAGTCAATGCAGGGACAGAACTGATGTAGGGCTGTTCATTGTACAGTGTGGGAAATAGCTATTCAGGTCATTTCTTGAAACCACTCAAGTCATGGCTCAGGACTTAAGCCCAGGTCAGATTTATCCAAAATCTTTACTTCTCAAATAGTTTATCTAGGAAATACAGAGAACACAAGGCATCACTCTTCCTGCTAATACTGCAATCCACTCACTCTGTTTACTTAGTTATTATTTAGCGCAAGAGAAATGTTTTTCTGATAGCGCATCTAAAATTCAAGTGAGTTTCACAACATTGGCTTTTAGTAGTGACGTAGACAGCTGTTAACCCCCCAGTTTTGTAAATGAGGAAACTCACCAAATGGTCAATGTGCCTAAACTGACTTCTGTCTGTCCTTCCCATGATTCAGTGCCAGTGGGCATATTTCCTGTCTCCATGTCTTCACTGACCTTGCCTAATGAGCAACTGCCTCATCGTCCTCAAAGGAGCTTCCAAATAGCTCTTTCATTATGTGCTTCCCCATGGAAATGTCACCATTTATCCTGAACACTTTGCTGCAAAGAACATGTTTTATTTTTGTATTGTTGGCTACTAGTAATTCCTAGTAAGCTCTTGGGATTAAAAATGAGCCCATAATTTCAAAGTAGAATTATTTCAAGTTCCCATTTATTTTTTCTTATTTATTTTTTGTTGCAAAATATTTCTTTGTCGCAGCTTTTCAATTCTAAGGCTGTTACTTCCCTTTAAACATTACTAACATTTATTCAGGGATATTTTTCCTTAGTGAGAAACAGCAGAAATTGGCATCATACCAAGTAGGGCTGATTCAGCAAGATGCACCTGGCAAACGCAAATGATTTCACTCGATACTTTGAGGTTTTCTGCTGCGAACAGCTATTATGGGTCATGCAGTAGCTAGGACAGAATGTTCATGCACATTCGATTCTACCTCTTTGCTGTCTTAGATCACTTCTGTTGATTTCTTTTGTAGCTATTGAGGCCTTGCAGAGCTCCTGGCTATATGTCATGTATCTGCAGAATAAAAAATTAAACCCACACATGAGTCAATGGTTTGGCCAAATAATTATAGGTAGTGGACTATAAAAATAGAAATACTGTATTATAAATATAGGATTAAATTCAGTGAGAGGCCATGCATACTTTGAAATATATTTCTATAAGCTTATTTTGAAAATGAAAACCTTGAGCACCACTATCTGTCATGAAAGGCTTCAAATATTTTAGCGGTTCCTGGCTGAAATAGAACAGTGGTCCTGTCCTCAGAATAATCAGTAGCAAATTAAAATGTACTGGGTTCCAACAATGCCCTAGCGATTATGTAAATGTTGAATATTTTTGTGCATTTCACTATAAAAATAATGTGATGCCACAGACATGATATCCTTCCTACAGAAAGTGGGAATGAAGGGAAGCGCCTCCAAGTGACACGTCTTATAAATAACAAAGGTGTGTGGATCCTCCATCTTTGCTGCTGTGTCCTCGGTGCATAGAGAAAATGTGCTTTGACCTGAAACGATTAGCGCAATCTTGTCTTTGTTTGTTTTTGTTTTAAATCTCACGAGCATAAAGACTAACTCCAAGATGTACTTTTTTAGAAGGGGCCCTAAAAATACCAAAGTATGACTCAAAGAAAATAGCAGTTAGGTAATATATTATAGGACAAGATGTTTAATGAATTCTCACCTTAATTGTTAGTAGTTATGAGCATTTCCAAAAAGTGAATAGGAATGGTGGCTTAAAAAAATAAAACCTTATAGAATTAAGTATTTTTTATGTGTGGGGTGATGTATTTTTTTTTTTTTTAAGCGTGTGAGGCTGATGTGATTAAGAGGGACTGCATTGCATGTTGATATCAGGAATAGTAGGTCACTCTTTGCCATAGGGGAAAGAGGATTTATATCGGCCAATGAAAAAATGTTGATATATATTTTAGTGTCATACACTGAAGAAAGAAATGTCAGCTGGTCCCATTTTGACTAAGCCAATATTGGGTTTAATTACTTTAAAAAATTGTTGACTAATACTGTAAATCATAAAGTCATTCTTAATTTCCTTAACAATTCAAAACTTCTCTGGATGGGACAAAAGTGTAAGAAGACACTTAAACTGAATGTAAACTAAATATAGTCAATATAGTTTTACTGAGTTGTGTTTTAAAAAGCATGCATCACAGATGATCTCAAAATCATAAGTGATATGAATGGGATTTATATACAAAAAAGGATTCATAATGGAGAGAATGATAGCCTGCAATTTATTGATGTTACTAATCAAACATACTTCCATCCTGCTTAGATCGTAACACTGACAACTTTAAACTTTAGACATTATGCAATCTATTGAAAGACTATATACATTTTATAGATTCCATTATTAAATGTGAATTGTGTAGGTCGAAAAGCCATAGAGAAGACAAAATCTTAGGTAAGATCTGAAGTCCAGAAATTGATCAATGACAGGATAGTTGCGCAATTACAGTATCTTCTGAATCAAAAGCAGATTCCCTTAATTCAGTGGTCACGGTGGCTCTGGCGCAGCGCACACACAAATACATGTCCTGCTCTTCTCCAAGTATGATGTCTCCTTGGCAGGGGCCAGGGCCGCAGCACAGCAGAGGGCTGGGAGTGGCCCCTGGACAGAGGCTGAGCAATCGCATGTGCCATCATCTACTTACGGTCCTGGGCAAGTCCTGAACACGTGATACAACACTTGACTGCTGCACGACACGGGCACTACCCCACCCTCGGAGCCCGCCGGACGCAGTAGATTACATGAGGGTCGCTGTTGAGATCCACTGCACGCTGGCAGTGAGGTGAGCCCATCTCATCTGGCAGGTTTCACACCCACCGCAGGCAGTGTACGTGGTGACCAGGCAAAGCCAGAACGCACTTCTGTCCTTAAACTGGACCACGTAAATAAGGCTTTGGGGAATGTTGCTAGTAGAGTATTGTATGTAGACAAGTCTAGGTTTGGCAAGCGGAGCTGGAGACAGCTTCCAGAAACACCCCTGGATGAGCTCATCTCAGCCTCATGTGATGCAGTGGGAGGCAAGAAAAGAGGCACCCATACGTCTCCCAATAAGCACTTTTATTATATACATATAGAAGTACATATATATCTCCATAGCCACACATATATGTAAACACACACACAGTCACGGATATCCTGCTTTTAAAGTGATATTATAAACAGGTCATTTAAATGGTATATACATATGATAAGTCCACAAGCTAGGACATATTTTCTTTTCCAGACGGGATAAAGGGATTAAAATAATGACATGTGATATTACCAGGATATACCACAAAAAATGAGATAAGTTAGTGATTGAGAAACTAATGTAAATCATTGTGCAGGAGAAACTCAACATGCAACTGATAATTTCGCTGAAGCAGTGAGCTGGCTGAGAGAAGCCTGTGTATGGAAAAGCAGCGTCACCTGACACCGTGATTTATACCTCAGGGAGGCGAAGGTGACCGTTCCCCAAGATAGAAGTAGGGCCACACCAGGGCGCGATCCCAACAGGCACAGCATTTAAGCTTTTCCGCTCCACTTTTTGATGTTGCAGGATGGTAGGCCTGTAGCTGATGGCATCATCTAAAGTTAAAGAAAAGTAATTAGTAATAGGAAAAAATCTTAGTAATAAAATAAATATGTCTCTCTCTTCCACTGCCTCTCTGCATCAAGGTAAAAATGGACTTTGCGGTAGCTTTAGTAGGTGTGTGCTCACATCTAGGGAATGATCTAGAAGACATTTCTTTAGAGAATAAAAAATCCATCTAGAAAATACTTCCTAGCAGGAGTCTTGCATATATATCCTTCAGGTGACTGGAGGTGATATTCATAATTATCTTATGTACACGAACGCATCTAACTTGAGACTTTAGCTGTAAAAGTGTGTTGGCAACTCCAAATCCAGAATTGTAGGAATCTCTCCAAATGAGTATTGATGATAGGAGGGGAAAGAGGGCATTGAAGCTGTGCAAGCAGAAGGAACAGTCAGAAAGACCCCCAGGGAAAACAGCACTGCTGTTTGAGGGTCTGTGACTCTTTAGCCTGAGAAAGTTCACATAATTCAAAAAAAATAAACTCCATGACCTTGGAAGGAGTTAGGAGGTTAGCCTGAGTTCAAGGGAGAGTTGCAGAAGATTTGTAAGTCAGCTGGGGGCTGGCTCTGTCATTTCTCTTTCTCAAATAATTTCTTAAAAATAAGCTCAGTCATGACAGTGTAACCATCTTGCAGGTGGGAGCTTGTCTTTGAAGGAATTCCGACCCATTAAGCAGATTCTCATCTATCATAAAAGCCCTCAATGCCTGACTACAATGATATAATTGAGTTGACAAAGAATATATTTCCTTCTCCAGCTTAGTGTGTAAAGAATTGGGAAAAATTTCTTTGCACCATGATTCTGAACATAAACACCATTTTTCCCTTTACGGAAGAGAAGCATATTAAGAAAAATTCAGTATCTCTTTATGAAATAGTTTGTGGTAGACATTTTACTAGTTCTCCAGTGAATTTTTATTTCCCATAGGCTGTAGGGTATTTGGAAATAATTATTTCAGTGTAAGGTTTTAAACTTCCTGAACTTGCTTAATTTCCTACCAGAAAATTAGAACTCTCAGTTCATCACTAGCAATCCAGTTGGCCTGAGGCTGAGGAGCACTAAACGTGTAATAAGCCAGGTGAACTTCAAGCGCCCCCTTTTTTTAATGATGTTTTTCTTACTTACATGATTTTGTAGTCCCCGTAAAATTCCCATCACTGGTTCACTTATGAACCATCGCCATAATCCCTGGTGCTCTCCTCTCTCCTGTTTGATCCCTTTCCTCAAGCTCCCCTTACTCTGGCAGCCTTACCTGGCCATTGGGAGTCAGATCCCAAGTACACAAACTCTGCGTGGTGCTGAAGAGTTTTATGAAAGCAAAGAGGGAGAAGAAATGCAAATGTAGGCGTGGCCTTCACTGGGACTGAGTGATTCCGGCTTCACAAGGAAACCAAGTTACCAGTGAGATTAGAACTTTCCCATGAGTGGAAAGTTCTCCTTTCCATGTAGAGACCTTGGAAGGAATGGAAACTCCTGAGCTGCCCTTTAGACCTTCTGGTCAAAGCAGAGCTTGCAGCCAGGAGAGTCTTTCTAGAATTACAAATGCTAAGAAGCAGACAGTGGCCTCGGCCATCCCATGCCTGTCTAGTAGTAACCTGAAAATTCCTGCTGTACCTGAAACCGCATACAGCTTTATTCATAGTTGCATCTAATTCTTGGTGCCTTGCACACCACACAGCCTGCTCATGTCTGCTTTGTCCCCCACTTTGCCCAGTAAGTGAGTGCCAGTGACAGTTTAGCTGTGGTTCAAGCAGTGGAAGGAAGAAGTAGTCCCGAGACAGGTCACTGATCCTATGTGCCCGGTCTCACCAGCTGCTCACTCTTCAGAACGGTTTCCCTTTTCCTGGAGCTAAGACAGAAATGTATGTACGCAGGTGTTTGTTGTAATAGTGCATATAGTCTTCAAAAGCAGAATGTGAAGAAGAACTAAGTAACAGTCCATTCAGGTGTTAAAATATTATCAATTCATTAAAATGGCTTGGAAAAGCTTTTTAAAGTGCAAAGTAGCTGAACTATATTGCTGCTAAAAAGCTGAAACCTATAGACGTCACACATGTGGTTAGACCTTGTGTTGTCCATCTGCAGCGTCCAGTAATGCACCGATCTAGGCCTGAGACAACACGTGTGGCTGCATTCAGTCAGGCGGCCGGGGTGGGGACCCTGCCTTGCACACAAGCTGAGGAACGACGTAACCTGTCTTTCCTTGGTTGTGAAATGGGAAAGAGAGTTGATGAGAGGCTCAGATGAGAACACTTCTACTGAGAAACACATCATACAGTAATACTTCATCACCAGCTCTTATGATTAGATATATGGTATAAGAGTAAGTGAACTTACACACACACACACACACACACACACATAGTATCGCAAAACTAGCAACATCAAGGAAAAAGCTAGTGAAACTTTCTGACTTCTAAGACAGTGGGCTATTGTATATTTATAGATCTTTCTGTTTTCCAAGATTTTATGGACTAAGAATACTGCTTTTACAACCAGAAAAACTTTTTGCGTAATATTTAATAGATGTTTTAAGTGACACATATGTATACATTATGTGTAGAATATATGCAATGCACTAAGACCATGTGTTGTTTAAAGCATTGTACCACACAATGTGCATTATATAAACTATGGCATGTGTTATGGTGGTTAAGTAGAATACTGAGTTAAACTAGCAATGGGGGAGCTAGGTAGAGTAACTAGAGAATACTCTGGGCAAGAACTTTGCAAGAAAGGAAGTCAAATGAAAGCATGTAATTGGCCAGAGAAGGCCAGATCAGTCCAGCAAAATTTGTTTCATTTTTCTTCCCAAGACGGCAGTCTGTTTCATAGGCAGTATTGAAACAGCCAGCACAGAGGGGAAGTCAGAAAATCACTCAAGAGAAAAAATGAGTCTCACAGTCAAGTGCTGATCCAGCTACACTTTGGAAAATAAAAACAGTCAAATAGGATAGATTTGTTTAAGAGAAGAAAAAGTTCTATAGCTTTTGCAATAAGGGGTACAATCAAGATGAAAATAATGTACAAAATGAAGAATGCTGTAAAAATTATATATTTAAAAAAATAAAACAAATACAGAAAAGCATAGCTCCCGTACCAAAATAAGAAAGAGAAAAGGGTGTGTCGAAGTTCCTGTTTGCTAAGCATGGACAGTGAGGGCGGAACTTCTCAGGGTGTGCATTCAGGCCACTGGCTTCTTTCTTTATATTTTTCCGAAGACAGTTATTCTGTTGTTGAATGAATGACTGGCTTTAGAGTTTCAATGTCACCTGCGATGAGTCGCTTGACAACTAGCCAAGTTTGAGTGTTGTTCACAGGATGACACCATCCTGATTCTCCATATTAGAGACAGTGTCCCATGTTTATAACGAGCTGTATATCCACTTGTATTTCACATTTAACCCTCTGGGTGCACGTCTTCAAACGACTGGCCGGCAGGAATTTCAGGAATGAGAGAAACACATCAGCTATGTTACCTGCCCTGCAGATGTGTCGATGATAAGCCCGTCGCATGCATGGTGGCCCTCATTAAAAATATTTGGGAATTCTTGTGACCGTGGAATTAATATCTGCAATTTTATTACTGGAGACCCAACATTTCCATTTACTTTCTACATTTTTTAAAAGTTATTGTAATATCCTTCTTGTTTGTACCAAGCATGGCTTCCCCGTGGAACCCCGGCCCCTCCCGTCCTTCCCTGGTCCTTCTCCTTCTTCCTTCTTTGTTCTCATATTTTTGGTGCTTTTTTAGTATTAAAATCTAAGAGGGAAACCTAAATTGTACATTCTATATCTAGAATTAATCTTTCCCTATGACTTAAATGGCTGAAGACATTTATCATGTAACCAGAGGTATAGACTTATTTTACTGAATCTAATAAAGCTTACATTGCTCAAAGGCGTCTCTGAAAGAACAGAGCTGAAGTTCAGGTGCATTTAATGGGATGAGATGTAACATAAGCAGAAAATTTAATAGAGTGGTTTGACTTAATTGCTCATTTGATTATCTTAAAGAAGTTAAATAAAAGCAGTTTTGCTAGCCATTCCTTTTCTCCCTTTGCTTAAAACCCTTGCCCTTCCCATCATCAAAACCTGGTCTTTGTTTTTGTCCCAAAAGTTCTGCGGTACACAAATGATGCATGAATATAATTTGACTTAATTCACCATAAGGAGATTAAAAACTAATGAATGCAAGACAACTTGCAGAAATTACTTCGCACACATAAGTTTATGTTCACTGAGAGGAAATTCGGATTTGCATGGATCACTAACTTTTCACTTGTGAAAAGTGCAAGCTGTATCAGCTTACACACATGCCAATGTTAGACAGTATTTTATATCTATGTAATGCTTTTTTTTTTAAAGATTTATTTGTACATACAGAACTGGGGTACAGGCCAGAGGCTCAGGGGCGGCGAGAGGCTTCACCAGAGACAGAGTGGGAGCAGAACAGGCAGATCGATGAAGTCCACTGCTGAGGGGAGCAGCAGGCGGGTCAGGAGAGGTCTGCCGCACCTCCGGGGCAGGTGGGAATCGAACTCATGCGGAAGCGGCTTTAGCTTCTCAGTGCAGTGCTTTATCCTGCTGCGCCACCAGGGAGGGCCTGTAATGCTTTTTAACATCTACTTTTGCAACATGGAATTCCTATTTTCTTTTAGTAAATACATCTTTTAGGTTGACACAGCGTGGGGATCCCTGGTGGGTTGGCACCACCACTTAGTCACCGCAGTCTAGCAGCATAGCCCATTCTGTTTCCTGCCCTCTGCATTCTCCCTCCCCTACCCCTCTTCAGCTCTATGGTCAGCTTTCAAGGCTTAGTTTTTAAGCTTCTCCTTTGCTGACCCTCAGTTTGTTTTTTCTACATTCCATTTGTAAGGAACCCCATCTCGTATTCCTTTCTCCTCTTGACCTACTTCGCTTAGCATAACCCTGTGCAGCTCCACCCAAGCTGCTACTAATGGCATGAGTTTGTCATTTTTGATCCCCGTGTAATATTCCATGATGTGTATATAAAACATCATCTTGACCCACTTATCCATTCTTGGGTACTTAGTTTTTGCCCCCATAATTTGGCCAATGCAAATAGTTCTGCAGTTAACAATAGAAGGTGTGGCTCCTTTTGAAATCGTGTCCCTGAAGTTTTCAGGTAGATGCCTAAGGGCGGAATTACTGGGCCATATGGCAGATTCATTTTTACCTTTTGAGCAACCCCTGGGCTGTTCTTCATAAAGGCAGGACTAATCTGCATTCCGCAAGCAGAGAGGAGGGCTCCCTTTTCTCTAAATCCCTGTCAACACTTGCTTCTGATCTTTTCAACAGAGGCCATTCTCAGAGGGTATTGTGGTCTTGATTTTTCATTTCCATGATAATTGATGAATATTTTTTATTTGCCTGTCTGCCATCTTGTCTGTCTTCTTTGGACAACTGTTTTTTTTCCCAAGTGATAATTTCTAAAACTAGAAGACATTCTTAAAAGTTGAATGCCATGTCACCATTAATTTTTGCTCTTTGAGGTTGTCAACTGTGTATGTCATAGAAATGACTAATCATCAAAATTTAATAACTATATGTAAGCATAGAACATCAGCTATGCTACTAGAAAATCACCTATGATGGAATCAATACTTTGTCCTCATATTTGATTGTGTAAGCAAGTTTTACAGCCAGAGATCTATAGTGTTCTTGACAGACATGGCAATAATGTTAAGATAATATTGCAAATCTTTAAAGAGCTGTATAGTGGTTGTATTCAAAGATTTCTTAAACACCAACTTGGAGCTTATTAACAATGTAAAGTCACACATATATGTTGTGTAGTACTTTGCAGATAAATACTAATTCATGGAATGTTCCATCACTTAAAATACAGAGACCATCGATGGAAATATTTTAGTTAATTGACATGATCTTCATTTTTTCTTAATCAGGGTGATTTTCATAGAACTCTAAATTGAAGTTATTTGTATAATTCTAGATAGGGGAGAGGTAAAGTACATAAAATATTTAAATAACAAATGAGAATCTTTTGAAGGACATTTCTGTAGTGCATAAAAGGCATGGCATTCTTGGGAAAATGAACTAAAGACAAGAATATGTAATAGTCACAGATATAATCAGAATTTCGCCATCCACATTCTTGATTCCATAAAGACTGATGCTATAATATATTTGGTTGGATGTAAATAGTTACTTTGTGTTGGAACATTTAGATGCTGCATAGCTTTTCAATTCTATTACCCAGCATAATTCTTTATTGAGCTTATTCTGCTTATTGTAAAGAGGTAGAAACTTACCCTTGAATTCAAGGCCATTTCTCTTATCTTTAGAAATCATTGTGAGAACAATGGGAAGTAATCCTTTAAATAGATCAAGTGCTCCCCTCAGCAGTGTACTTCCTTGATCTGCCTGTTCTGCTCCCCACTCTGTCTCCGGTGAATCCTCTCACCACCCCTGCACCTCTGGCTTGTACCCCAGTCCTGGATGCATAAATAAATAAACCTTAAAAAAATGTACATGTATATGTACATGTATATAATGCTCTCTAGTTAGGGTTATACCTTTCACTTTCTTCTACCCCTTAATTCTTTTCTTTGAATTATACTTGTTTTATGTTAAAGACCTTTATGTGTGTACACTTCTAGAAGTCCATAAAATATTTAAAGAAGTTCCAGGTAGCTGCATAAGAATGCTATTAAAAGTGTAGCTTCATTGCCACTGTGACTGTAAGTTCCTTCGCTATACTCTAAAATAGCAATTAGATAAGATTTAATATATAAATGTGGTTATTCATTCATGAGCTTGATTGAATTTAGTTTTAATTTCCTTTTTCCCCTGTACCATGAAGAACTAAACACTCATCGCATGCTTTTATATTCTATAATCTCATTCATGGAACTAAAATAAGATTTAGAAATGCAGACTACACAGAAGAGGGCAGATTTACTCACTCACATTGAAATTTGTCTTCTCTAGACAAAATGAGACTGAAGTCTATTGAGAAGCCATATAAATCAAAATATTAAATGCAAATAAACATAGAAGAGGCGATAAGTGATCATTTTCTTTATACAATGCAAATACACACATGTCAGAATGACTCGGGGATTTGCAATTCCATCTCTTCCAATGTTGAGTCCTTTCCGGGGCAAAACTCACCTCGCCTCCTGAACTTAAATATAAGGCTAGACTAGCATCAGTATTTTGAGTCTGAGCCAGAAACAAAAGAACAAAGACTGTGCATCTATTTCTGCAAAATACTATATTTTAAATCTGAATCGTATATTCTTCAAAGATTTACTAACTTAAAAGCCTGGAAAACTTGGCTAGTTGAGCCTTAGGAGAATGTTTACTTGTTTCTAACATATCAAGTGTCCTAGTGAGCCCATCTGATATTTTCTCTTCTGACTTACTTCACTGAGCATAATCCCTTCCAGAGGAGAATAAACAATGATGTAAAAAATATGTTTTAAAAAAATTAAAATGCCCAAGTTATTCAGTTCCCCTCCCAAGAAAAATTCTTGGAATTTTTGGACACCTATCAAATGCATTTTTTTATTGAAGTAACATGGCTTTACACATTTGTTCTTTTGTGTGTGTGTGTGTGTGTGTATAAACATTTAATTCAGTTACCATGAGAAAGTATTTCTAAAGTGGAATGAAGTGGATAGAAAACTAGGGTTTTTCATTTAAGAAACTACTTTTATGCAGGTGGCTCAGAAGTGGTTCTGGGTGCTGGTTATAAAGCAAAACACTCAGTCCTCAAAATCTTGGTGTCTGCCGTCTACCTACTCACTTATTAATCAATATCATTTAGGTATTATGCACATATAGATGTTTAATATTTTACCAAAAGTGAAAAGACTGTATCCACACACACACAAAAAAAAAGAGAGAGAAAAAGAAAGAAAAAAAAATACCCACTGCTATTTTGGTATTTGGTTAGGTTTACTGTGTGTATTCATTTTTCAAGTAATATAAATTGCCAGAAAACATATAGCAAATTGCTTGCCCTTTCTTTAAAATGTGTGAATTCTAAAATATCTAGAAAAGGATAAGGACATTCTCACATTGTATTTGACTTTATTTAATAGAAAATACTATCCAGCATATGTTTCTCTACAAATGAAGATGAACACATTCTACTTGCTCTAAAATCTTCTACAATATGAGCAAAAATAGCATGAAATCCATGCCACGCAGTAGACATTATCTGAATCATAACTAAATGACTGTCATTATCTGATGATGCTTGAAACAACCTCTTTATTTTTGCCTCTAGAAATAGCATAACTATTCTTGAAACTTTATTTTCTCTCAACTCTCTTCCATGTGAATTGTGGCACAAGTTCCTTGCATATTTCTGTTGTTGTCAGGTTGTTCCGAGTGGTGCATGACTGACATATTCGTTTCTGGTATGTACCCTATGATTCAATATATTGCAAACATCAACATACATAGTTATGAGATTTACTCTTAGCAACCGTCAAATAGGCAAGAGTGTTAATTGTCACTTTCCTGTATATCCTGTGCCCATAACCTATTCGTTTTTTAACTGGAGTTTTGCCACTTTTGATACCTCTCAGCCATGCTGCCCACCCCTCAAATCTCACAACCAGCTTTTCTCTCCAAGCTCTGAGGTGCTTATCTTTCATTTTGCTCTTCAATTCCATATATAATCTCATAACCACATGGCATGTCTTTTCTGACTCAGGAATATGTCCTCAAGGCCCATCCTCATGGTCACAAATGGCAAGACATTGTGTGTGGTGTGTGATATTTCTCCCATCATCAGCTGATGTACACGTAGGGACTTTTTCATATCTTGGTCATTTCGAGTAGTGCTACAGTGAGCGGGTGGGAGTGTCTATCCTTTTGAACTACTGTTTACCTTTTCTTTAGAATTGCTCAATCATAGGTTAGTTCTACTTTGACTCGTGTGTGGAATCCCCATTCTGTTTTCGATAGTGACTGCCCCAATATACTTTGCGACCCGCCGCTTTAGCAGGGCAGTGGGTCCAGGTCAGACCCCCAGACCCTTGGGGTGTGACCCCATCTAGGGCAGGATGGCTTTTGCTGCAGCAACACTGCTAGTCTGTATTTCTGGGACAAGGAGAGTTTTATTTGCACCATTGAACACACCTGTGCTGTTTAATGTCTTTTAAAAAATAGATTTCTTAGAGCTATATTTAGAACAGAGAAAGTGTCTAATTGTACAGTATCACAATTGCTCACATATTCTCAGGTCAAAAACATATGCATATAAAAAATATTCATGCCAGTAGATTTAATATGTATACAATACCATTTTAGTGCAGATTTTTTTTTTATAGCCAGAATCTTAAGAGAATTGGACAGGTAATTAGAGCACCAAACACTTTCATTTTCCTCGCTTAACAATAGTCCATAGGCAGCAACTTAAAAACGTAATTTATTATGCTGAAACAATAACTCATGTAATGATCTCTTAGTGACCCATAAAAGTTAATGCAATCTTAGAGGTGTCTACTATAGTCCCAAAAAATAGCCAGGGAAAGTGGGTCACTTTCCCTGTAAGCAAACTGCTCCAAATCTCAGTGATTCAGAAACCGGAACCAAAGAACTTCACTAACAGGGTGATTCCATCTCACCAATTCCTTCACACATACAAAAGTAAGCGACTAACCGCTGAGTGGTGGTGACTTCTACTTAAAACAACATATAATCATTCTGTGAAAGTATTTGATTGTACTTTGGTTAATGTATTTCACCTAAAATACTTTGAAAATGCTTTTAGGTATATAGGCTCATTTAGTTATCCTTACTAGACTGAACAGAGCATAGATATGTTTCTAAATCATAGCATTCCTATACCCAAACTGAGCTAGAGTAAGTGGATTTTTCACATTTTTTTACAAGTACTTACTCCTTTAATGCATATACACAGATTTTGCTTTATGATAAGAAAGTAGGCAAATGTGAACAACATAAAAACTTACAAACATGACATATCCTAAGTGTTACCTATTTGGACTTTTGAATTTTAAGAGACAGGAAGCACATTTTAAGAGTATTTATTTATGCATAAGAGTTGGGGTAAAGGCCAGAGATGACGTGGGGTGAGGGGGTTCACCAGGTACAGAGTGGGGAACAGGACAGGCAGAAAACTGAAATCACTGCTTGGAGGAGCAGCAGGGAGACAGGAGAGGCCTGCTGCACCCTGTGGGTCACTCCCTGGCTGGGGGTGCAACTTATGCTGCAGTGGCTGTGGCCAGTTTCACAGTGTTGAGATTTAACCCCTTGTGCCACCAGAGAGGCCCAGCACACATAGTTCATAGAATTAGCTCTTCATGGCAGTCGGTTGACAGAGCAGTGCCTGTTTCACACACATCTGGTTTCTACCTCCATTCTGATTTCTCAGTTTTGTTTACTCCAATATGCTTCACAGTAAGCAGCCGGGGAGGACGGCAGGGCCCTGACATCAGTGCAGAACAGGCCCGTGTCCCAGGCAGCCTCGGAGCTGGGCTGTGCAGGGCAGCGTGCCCCAGGCACAAGCAGCCACCACGGGAAGTGTTGCCTCTCTGGGGAATGTTTTTCTGGCCTAACACTCTTGGCAGAGCTTGTAGAAATAGTTGACTCTCCAAAAATAGGTGCATGTATATCTTAAAATTCTGACTTGCAGGGAAATATACAATCTTTTGTAGACCTTTGATAGAAACCAGAAAATCAAGCTTGATAGTAACATGTGTTCATAGAGAATACTGCATTCAGAATCTATTTCATCAGGTCCTCTAACAGTTCGAAAAAAAGCCACTGAATGATGCAGAAAAGAGTGTGCATTTCCTTGCAAAGTCAGATTTTAAAGTATGTCTGCAGTTTTTCGTACATGGCCTAACTTGCTGAAGTGACTTAGAATGTATAAACATTTTAAAATTTTAGGCACAAATATACATTGATAAATGCAAAATACACTTGAATTTGAGTGTCTCCTAATTTAAATGGTAATTCCCCACTTGGATAAGTATTTGTGAGCAATGTGCTGTAAAATGCTGAAGTCATGCATAACTTCCTTTTCTACACTTTGATTTAGAAAACAGACTTTCCTCAAAGTTACTGGTAACAATAATGCATTTAGAACTGTCTCCACATACCGCTTACAGACAGGGGATTCATTTACATGCTCATGTCTTGGACGGCAGACAGAGAAACAACGCTTAGGAGAACAATGTGGAGTTTTAACTTGTGGCTTGGTGGAGAATGACCATAGTATGTTGTAAGACAGGAAGTAACAAAAAGGTATATAAAATTAAAAAAAGGTACCCATCTCCCAAAGGCCAGTGGAACGGTTGCTATTGCTCACACTATCTGTGTTTGCTTTATATCTTGATGACATACAATTAGTATTAATGAAACTACATTGCTGATGAGAATTAAGGAGAAAACCTAGCACCTTACTGTCCAGAGTTTAATCAAATTATGTTCAGTAATTATAGCCCCAGAGACTGATATTTCATGTAAGTAAAACAAAAACAGACTGTATCTTTCCTAAATGTACTTGTAAACAGATTTTTATTTTTGAAAATTAGTGAATGTGAAGATATCAGTTCACTAGTTCAATATAGTCCTCAACTACTTGGGCTATTACTTCCTTTAAGGTATTTTCTTAGAGACCTGCTTATGTTAACAAGCTAGTTGTCAGTCTCTAGATTAAACCATCTATTCTTAGTTTATTAAATGTGTAGTAAGATTTTGATGTTATTTATAATGTACCAGGGACTGGACCTGTTTTTATGTATTTCCAATCTCCATTGCAACCCACAAAATCAATAGATATTTTTTTACGAGATTGCAAATTGTCCAACATTGTGGTAACTGCCAGAAGTAAAACTAAATTGAGATTCCTCTCACTAGAGCCTGCCATATTTAAAGGACAGTAAGCGATAGCTATTTCAAATGGTCACAATTATGTATAGAAATAGAAGATTTCAAAACAAGTGTTCCCATTACACATCTGAGGTACCATACATGGCAGGAAACCATTTGGTTGACCCAGGATAGACATCAACGGCCTCTTTATATGACTGGATAACTGCACATGAAGTCGTTAGTGGAAAAATGTCGCTTTCCCACAGTCTTCCTTTGTCTGTAAAGGAAAGGGTTTCCTTGGTGGTTGCTCAGCTGTTACTTCATTATGAGCACCTGTGACGGGCCTGGGGTCTCGCTCCTTGCAAAACACAGCAGTCATAAGCATTTGTTTCTTTGAAAATGACTTTTCAGTTTTCCATCCACTCATGGCTATTGGTATAAGGTGACTGTCTTTTTAACTTGAGGCTTAATTGACATGTTCATTCTAGTCAATAATTAGTGAGCATGATTTGATTATATCTTTGGACATCAAGTTAGAGGTTTTTCTTTTAATGATTCGGTGTCTGTATAGATTACAAGGGAACACCACAGTTAAGTCTAGTTAGCATCTGTCCCATACATAGTAACATTTTCTTTTGCAACTTTCCAAAATATGACACAGTATGAACTACCACCAATAGGTTGGGGTGACAACCTCGACTCCCTTATAATGAAGTCTGGACCTGGCGACTCCAAAACCCATTTCTCCTGTCACCCATTCCTTGTCTCTGACAACTACTCTGCCTTCTGTATCTAGGTTTCAAGTTTTGTGAATTTCCTATGTGAGATTATATGGTCCATCTCTGTTACTTAGCAGAATGACCTGCTGGTCTGGTCTTGTTTTAGCAATTGGCAACACTTCATTCCTTCTTCTGCTGGCCGGCTATGTGTGGTGCATGCCATCAGCTCATCTCTGGCCCTCTGTGCACCAGTAGGCACGTAGGGGTCACCTTACCTGGCCAGTGGAGGGAAGGCTGCAGTGAGTGTGAAGTTCGCATATCTGTGCGTGCTGTTCCTCCGGATCCTCAGAAATGGAATTCCTAGATCGTATGTGCTATTTTTGAAAGACCGCCATATTGTTTTCCACGAAGGCAATACCAATTTACTTCCCTGTGAACAGTGTGCAGAGTTCTTTGCTGCACTTGGTAGCCAAGCTCATCATCTGTCGTCTTTTTGATGGCAGACCTTCTAGCAGGGAAGTGACTTCTCACTGTGGCTTTGATGTCACTCTCCCTCTCCCTAGTGCTGTGAGCTTTTATTTATTTATTTTTTTGTCCATGTACCTGTTGGCCATCTGGATGTCTTTGAAAAAAAAAAAAAAGGCTATTCGTATCTGCCTATTTAGTTCTTTTGGATACTGACGCTTTAAGGTATGATTTGTAAATATTTTCTCCCCTTCAGAAAATGGGATAATTTCCTTGGCTGAGTTTTAAATATGTTTTATCACAATGCTGTTGTCAGTTAACTATTTTTATTGAGGTAAACATTGGTTTATATCATGTATGTGATTCCAGGTTCTGTCTCCTGAGAATTGTCACCTTCTCATCTCCAGTAGCAAAGCACCCATTGGCCAACAGGCTGTTAGATGATTTCGCATGATATCAAAGTCAGGAAATTGAAGCCTTTGGCTTTGTTCTTAAGGGAGCTCTGCTCTGACCACCCCAGATCTTGTGCCGTTCTATACAGATTTTAACTTTGTTTTGCTCACGTCTGAAAAATGATACTGGCATTTTGATAGGGTTTGCATAGTTTATATTTCACATTAATAATGGTATCCTGTTGGAGATTTGGGGCTACATAATATAATTTCAACTCACTTCTTTTTGAAATGAATCATCCATGGTTCATATTGTATTTGTTGCACAGTGTTATATTTAAAACAACTTCAATACTGGAAGTTGACCGGAATTAAAATAATCTCCTGAAACTTCTAATGTTTATGAATGCAGATCTTCTGATCCAATCCAGATGTTATATTGCACATTGAACAATGTTTGCTTTAAATAACTTAGAATACTGTTTTGATAGCAACTATTCTGTATCGGCAAGACAGACCGTTAAATCCCAAACAAAAATTACTTGACTTACTGCAACCACGGCACAAGTCTATACTATCGACCTTTAAAATCACGCTAACCACTGACTATCTTTGCACAACATTGCCACATTCACTGCTGTAAAAGGCTGAGTCCAGAACATCGGTCATAGGATGGTACAGAAATGCTGCACGCATCTAAAGCACACCAACATCAGGCCAAGCCAAATGCCTTTAGCTCATGGCGTCTGCAGCCCACTACTTATGCCATGTCTGCTGAGGTAGTTCCTATTCTTTCTCTTCCTTGCCAAGAGTTCCTGTTGGAGCAGGAGGGGAGAATTACTTGGGCAGAAAGGAATGGAGAGCAGAGATAGAAACTGATGGAGACCATCCGTTGGGTGTTAGAACTGCCAAGCAAAACAGGCATGCTCTTCTGAGATAAAGAGCAAAGGAATCAAAAGGGACAGAACGCACAGCAAGCAGGGAGGTACAGGGCAGAGAGGAAGGGGGCGCAACCCAGGAGGCGCGGAAGCAGTTGCTAGGGTCCTGATATTTGCCAACGAAAACCCTGTGCGCTCTCCATGCCCACAGCACAAAAGCAGGCGATTTTACCAGTGCTGTTGAAACCTTTGAAGGTTCTGCAGTGTTTAATAGGCATTTTAATAGGAAGGTATCAGAGCATTTCCAGCATGACTAACACAGACAGGGCTGCCGAATTGCTATAGATCCCATTGCTTGGAAATCAACAGCTGGAACAAATTTTATTCTTCTCCCCAGCCTCCATGACTCACTGTCTAAATTGTCAAGGTAACTGTCATTTCTGTTGTAATTTTGAGCTTGCCATGTTTTCTCCTTCCCCTAAGAATTACATATTGTGAATGCTACAGCATTTTTAGAAAATGAACTTATAATAACGTAGGTAATTGGACATGAATAAATATTGCCACATTCAAGGAAATTTAGGTAGACAATGAAAAAAAGCAGCAAGGCCATTTGATCAATAGTGCATCAGAGAAAGACAGTAGTATTGTTAGAAGTCAGGATAAACACTCAGAAAGAGGTAAATTTTGAAAATGGGTATGTGTGTCTCACCCTTAAGGTATTTCCTACATGAAACATTAAGTGGCCTTTGTGATAAGAAGCACCAGGTAGGATAAAGGAAAATTATATTTAGTTAATGGCTAAAACAGTAACAAGCTGTCTAATGGAAGAAAAGATACAAAGAAACTGGTAAAACTGATTTTAAAATGGTTTTGAGTGCACAATGCTAGTGGCAGTAAAATCTACAAACCCAGAAGTCTCTCCCACGATTTGGAGGGGCAACCTGAGACACTAAGAAGGAACCAAAGGGAAGAAAGCAATTCATGGTGTGAATAAAAAGGATAAACACACATGGGCATCTCTTAAGAACTAACGGTCCAGAGGTCAGAAGAAGACAGAAGCATACAAGTGCCTTGGACATGGGCGCCTGCTCACGCCAAGCACTTCACGTATGAAAGTAATAATG
>NW_004567117.1:44095243-44139901 GCF_000260355.1 Condylura cristata | reverse complement strand
CCTCTCACCCTCCACATCTCTGGCCTGTACCCCAGTTCTGTATGGATAAATAAATAAATCTTTAAAAAAAAATACTAATCTGAGTCTAATCCAAGTTAAATTCGTGAGCTGGTAGTATCTTCTTTATTAGGTGTTTGAATGTATGTAAAATTATGACTTTATTTAACTGGGGGGAAAAGGATTTGAAAAGCACCCCAGGGACTCCCCGCCGCCTCCCCAACATGGCTCTCACTCACCTAAAAGGGGGCACGGGTTAAAATTTCAAACCATGGAAATTGAACTAGAAGCGAACTATTTATGAACATCAAATGTGATTAATTGTTGCTTTCAGTCTACTAAGGGTCACAAACTAAAGGGTCAAATGTTATGTATAAAGTCGATGTTTTAACTAGCTAACACATATTTGCACTCAATTTCTAGGATGGTAGGAAAAACAAAGGCCAATAGATACATTTTAACGGCCATAATAAGACTTAAGTATATGTTAATTTGAATTACAGAAAGATAATTAAGAGAATCAGGATTCCAAAATAACTTAAATGATTCAATCTAATACCATCAAGCTCTAGTCCCACCCTGAGCTGCAGAGGCCAAAGCCTCCAGGCTGCCCAGCGCAGCACCAGCCCCTGAGAGACAGCATCCAGCGTGCAGACGCAATAAAGCAAAGCAAGCATGCTCATTTCTTATTTATGGCATTTTGTTAATATTTTAAACCCTTTTATGAAAGGTAAAGCTCTGATTGACTTACAATAACACCATAACACCTATAGATTCTGCATGATCACGGCACCACGGGTGACCTGGACTTGAGCCCAGACCCTCCACCCCAGAACTACCCCCCATGATGGGCACGGATGGGGTGCTTCCATGCATCTTGGTGCCCACCGCAGAGTGGGATGATATGGTCCATGCCTGGGCCGGACATAGCTACTCCCTGTGACTCTCATTCCCAAAAGACCCTTCTCTCCTGCAGAGCTGGTGAAGTTTCAGGGGAGACATTTACATCTAAATAGAGTTCAAATAAATAAATATTTAAGTTTTCAAAATGCAAATAGCCAAACCGTTATGATCAAGAAACTCACACATGAATCTAGCTCTAATTCCCACTGGATAAGAATACATGGCTTAGATTATAACCAGTTGTTTGCATTTCTGAATGCTCTGTGGTTGGGAGAGAGATCCAGCCTGGATATACAGAGCCTGAGAAAAGAAAAGCTTTCTCTCTGGGACCCAACAGATTTCCCTGAACTTCCAACAGAACACAGGTGAGCAAAGATGCTCACCTGGTTTCCTGCAGCCAAAGAACTCTACCGGCTTAGCTACTAAGGGATGCGCCCCCCAGAAAAGAATGATCCAAAACTGTGAGCCAGAATAGGATGCTGATCAGTAGACAATCTCACAGGGATGAAAGCAGAGTAGGAAAATACTTTGCAATAAAGTCAATAAATAAAGTTTATAAATCGCATTGATGGGGGACCTTGCTTGAAAATGGGTAATAGATCTCTCAAGCCACAGGGAGCATCAATGTCCAGGAGACAGAATGTCCAGGACACACGCAGAACCAACTCTAAAAGGGAACAAGACACCGGCTCAGAGCAGCATGGGTGACCAGCAGACTGTCACTTTGTGGAAGGGGAGGCCAGTTCCGCCCAGGCCAGGGCTGCTGAGGGATGGACAGATCAGCGCCCAGAGGTGCCTCAGGGGCTCAGGGGAGGATTTGAAGGTGGAGACCAGCTCTCCCAAGACACTTGTAAAATCTGAGGCTGTCTGGGCAAAGAGTTAAACCAAGCACTTCTGAAGAGGAAACAACCCCTCTCCACCCCACCAGAGAAAAAAGACCTGGAAATGAAGCAAGAGAAGACAGCCTGAGAGACAGTCAAGATTTGTCAGGTCAAGTCAGGAGCTGAGATGAGTGAAGTCGCCCCCTGCCAAGCAGGAACATGATCACAAATAGAAACAAGAGAAAGTGATACTATTTCCCTATTACCTTCAGAGTGATCAAAAGGGACAGCACCCCCAGAAAGCTTACAGAACAAGGGATTAAAATTAAATCAAAGGGCTAAAATATGACCTGTCCTCATCTTTATTAAATTACTAGTGATACACTACTAGGAAATTAAGACAAATACATTAGGAATTAATTTGTTGAGTACTTAAAGCAGTCTGGAGGAAAAATGTGAAGATGAGCACAGAGATAATAATGTAAGTTAAAATAGTCAATAACTTGGCGGAAACAAGTGCTAGGCAGATGTTATTAGTTGATCAGTAGCTCGGTGCAAACAGCCTTAACAGTCTCATGGAAATGTAACTATTTGGCCTAACAACTGGGGAGATGAGATAGAAGGAGAGAAGGTTGTAGGCCAACAATGGAATCTCGTGTGCAGTCCTGAGGACACCTACCCTGTTTAAAAGCCACTGCCGGCCCTCCCTGGTGGCGCAGCAGGTTAAGGCACAGCACTGAGAAGCTAAAGCCACTTCCGCATGAGTTCGATCCCCACCTGCCCCGGAGGTGACCCACAGGCCACGGCAGACCTCTCCTGACCCTCCCGCTGCTCCCCTCAGCAGTGGACTTGGTCAGTCGGCCTGTCCTGCTCCCCACTCTATCTCTGGTGAAGCCTCTCGCTGCCCCTGAGCCTCTGGCCTGTACCCCAGTTCTGTATGCACAAATAGATGAATCTTTAAAAAAAAAAAAAAGCCACTGCCTCCAGGTGCAGTCAATTTTGTATATTAAAGAGAGGTATATGAACCTTTGGTAAGATAAAATATTTTAAAATTTCATGAGATGAAACATCAATTGATAGCTTGGGTTTTATATTATTTTAGAACTCCTTCCTAACATGAACTCCACCAATATATTTTACTTAAAAAAAAACAAAACTTATTGTGCATATAGAACTGGCACAGGCCAAGCTGCAGAGGTGGCGGCAAGAGGATTCACCAGGGGCAGAGCACACTCGACTAGAATCTGGATTTATGTGACCAAAGTGTCTAAAAGCAAAATATGGTTCATTCAGTAAAACTGCAGTTTACAGATCCCAGTGCTGGTAACTAACATTTTATCCCACATTCTATAGCTTAACGTTAACATGGAGCTTTTTACGTTTTAATTTTAAATGCATATTTTTGCACCTCATCCCCTGCACTCAAGCACTGAGGCTCTTCAGTTACAGTTCATCCATCTTTGCCCTATATCCTGGTCTCCAAATATCTGTAAAACGACTGTCCCTTCTGCGATGTTACTGACATAAAGTACCAGCTTACAGTTAGAATCACAACTACTGAAGCCCCTGAAACTATTCTCATCCCCTCCGTTGATTTACAAGAAGGAAGCCTGTCTTTCCAGAAACACCTTTCTATACTCATTTGTATACTATCTAGACTCAGAGGCCGGTGGGTGCGTATGCACAAGGTAACCCCAAATCCTTATCATTTTCTTGCCTTTTCTACATGAGTTAAATTCCAGTAACCACATCAGTCCCCGGCAGGAATCACTATTAAGTACAGTAATACTTTCCTACTGCATTTTAACACTTCAACTAAAGCAGTCACTTTCTAAATGCCACATTTAAGATGAGAAAATGTAGTCCAAAATACATTTCATTCCTCTGGAAATAAAGATCTATGTAAAAGAGCTGTATTCCCATTCAACCATTATATTCTCAGCTATTTCCATTCAGAGAGACTAAGTAATAAGCTAAAAGCAAGTTTCAGAGAACGATAGAATCTGGTTTTATGTGACCGAATGAATATGTCTAAAAGCAAAATACAGTTCATTCAATAAAACTGCAATTTACAGATTCCAGTGCTGATAACTTATACTTTATCCCACATTCTATAGCTTAATGTTAAAATGGATTTTTTTTCACCTTTTAATGTTATTCTCATGTTCTTCTACTTCATCTCTTGCTACAGAGGACTGCCCAGAATATTTTGTACAAATGGATTTGCTTGGTGCTAACAGTCTAATGGAAGCAGCTGTTGGAAATAAACTTATTCTTTTAGTGAAAGGAATATTTAATAGGAATCCCCCTTTTGGGAAATCTTTCCAAGCCTATTCATCGCTCACATCATGCTTTATTTTCATTTGTGGAGGCCAGAACTGAAAGGTGCAGTCAATTTTGTATGCTAAAGAGAGGCATATGAAATAATTGACTAAGATTTCACTAATCCGTTAATCAAAAATGTTTTGTTGCTGGATTTCACACCATTAATTAATCTTAAATATCACAGAGCCACCACTAACCCTGTTGACTTTTCCACAATGGCACAAGTACTATGCACAGGATTATGTCAAAAGCTCATAATGAAACAGGTATTGTCCTCTCTAGCTACAGGTGGGAAAAACTTCCAAAGAGCAAATGTTTGGCTTCAGTGTCTGTGCCGGTCTGGTATTTTGCAAACCTTCTCCTCGATGAACCTGCTCGAGGGGCTTTTCCAACCCGGACACACCTGGCCTTCAGCAAATCGCGGACTTGCTGAAGTTGCTCTTTCCCCTAAGGCAAATAGAAATGCTGAAAAAATGACCCCCCACTGACCACTGTTGTGTATAAGTAAAGACGACTGGATAATGTGAGCTGTTCTTAAAAATTTTCCCCTAAAATTTCCCTTGCCTCTAGAACCACTTTGTATTTCAGTTCTAACACAAAATAATAGAGAATTACCTGTGTGCTATTCCTGCTTCTTTCTCCAGTTCATCAAAGCAGCTGTTGAACATCTTACTTGGCACAATCTATGTGTTCCCATAGATTGACTGTGCACTTCAATAATTAGTTACAATCAAACTTGGGGTATCTTTTTCCCCATGACAATACATACATTCAAATACAAATTCTTCCTCTTGTGAATAGAACTTCAGAGGTCCAGAAGAACATTATTACAGATGATGTGGAAATTGTTGGCCATCTAAATTTGCCATGCTGTTAGAGTAAGTCTGTATTTTCCAGGGTTTTTTTGGTGAACTTTTTGGTTGTTTTAGAGAGTTGGATTAAGCCAGTCACTAAACTTTACTCTCATCTATGCAATGGAATCATCTTCAAGAGTACAGGTTTTCCACTATTAGCTCTCCCTTCATGGAAAGATGCAGACACCATTATCTTCACATCAATATGAGATGAAACTTTCATGGCTTCTACCTTAGAAGTAGATAACATATCTTTGCCTTGCTCACATCAAGTTCAAAAATAACTATGCACCTACTTTCCACTCCATGGGGAGAATACTTTGGAGAGGTTTCGTTTCCCACACCAATCGGTCTATATTTTTATTCCTAGGAAGAGGCCAGGGTCAGGAGGACATGCAGTGTGTATGTTAGTTCTACACTAATCCTGAAAGTCCATAACTAAGTGTTCCCCTTAGGGTATGGATACAGTAGTGTTTTCAATGGTCTGATTTAATAACAACTGTCTTTAACAGCAAACTGAATAAATGAGCTAGGAAAACTAAACTTTTGGGAACTCCTGCTCTCGCATCTACAAAATGAATCTTTGCAGGGTTTAGACACCATGTTCTAAAAATAGCTTTGTCTGTACCAGGAGCTGAGGAAGTGCATGGATGTACTTGTTTTATTAAGAATGTCTTATTTCAGCCCTCAAAAAAAAAAAAAATCAACTGCCTAAAACCATCTTTATTCCATGTTTTTATTAATTCCATTTAAGAAGACAACCCTATGATAAGCATTATTAGATGCAAATAAATATCTTCACATTTTGCTAGATCTGTGGCCATGGCAATAACACTGGGCTGTCAGAAAAGTCATGACATATGCCTATGCAGAAATACATCTTAATTTTCCCGATTGTGATCTTTCGTTAGCTCCATGAGAGCTATGCTTCTTAATGAGTCCTAGTTTGTAACTTCTGTATTTGAAGTTGATTGATAAAACAAATACTTAGTGTAACAGTATTTTTAAATCCATGTTAAGGTTACTTTAACAGGACTCAAGTGTTCTAAGTTAAGAACATTTCAAATCCAATTTTTATTCGGAAATTTTCTAGCATTTGCAATTGTAACTATTTCTCTTTAAAGGACAAGTAATTCAAACACTTTATTGTCAATGCCTCTACATCACAATATTATGGTCCTGACTCTTTAGAGCTATCAGGATTATTATATGATGCTGTTGAGTTGAAGTCAGTATTCTTATTGAAATATTTCAAAAGATAAGAAATCATATCCATAAAGAGGATACAGGTTTAAGTAGTTGATGTCAAGAGTAATTTTTAATTTTCTGTGAGGTATTACCAAGACTTCTTAGAAAGTTTATGCACATAATATTTGTAAACAATTTTTCAGAGGTCCATATTCACCTCCTAAAAAGTAGAATGCGATGGAGATTTGCTGAATATTAATGTCAGGTGCTGGGTGAGATGTTTCTTTTACCTTATTCCATTCTGTGTCTGAGGGAGTAATCCTTAGTTTGGTGATAAGTCACATGGTTGAGGTCAGAGAGATGACAGAAAAGCCTATTTTCTGAGTAGGTGGAAGAACATGAGCTTCCCTGGGGGCACAGGGGATAAAGTCTCAACACAATCAAGCTGTCGCCGGTCACTGTGGCCTGGGAGGTGTCCACCCCCATGGTACCGTAGACCTGCCTGTTCTGCTCCCTACTATCTCTGGTGAATCCTCTCACCACAGCATGCATATCTAACAGTGATCTTAAAGTAAAATCAGAAGTTACTGCTTCTGGTAAATGGTCTGTGATAATGATGGTAACAGCTGTGGGTGTCCCTCATTGTGTCTGGGGCTGTTCCCACAAAACTTTGGGGTCAGTTCTCTGGCCTCTTGGAGTGGGGTTGGCCTTGTGACCTGCTTTGAATCAGTGCAGCTGAAGGAGGATGTACTGTGAGGTCCCCAGAGTCCTGGTGGGAACTACCCAACCAAGTGGGCAATCTCACGCTTGGCCACTGAGCTCACAGTGCCTCCTCAGGCCAGGCAGAGACCCAGCTGAGTGTCAGGTATGGGTGAAGCCATGTTGGGTTTTCCAATCAGGCTCTGTCTGGGAGAAGCAGATCTAACAGTACCCACCCCCACCCCATCTCCAGGGGAAGCAGAGCACCACCATCCAGTAGCATCTGACCTCAAGCTGGTATCTGGAGGCAAGTTGCTGTCAGAACAAATCCTAGAATAGGTGGCGCTTGTGGGCAGACAGTGGGGAGGGCAGTGGTGATGCTGTGAAGAAAGCAGCGAGCCAGTGCAGAGCTGGACACTAGCAGGAGCATCACAGCTACAAGTGTGTAATAAGCCTGCGGTTTTAGCTCACAAGATTAACATGCAGCATGCTCAAGAGCCAGATGCTGTCTTTTAACCACATTATAAGAGAAAAATAAGCTCGAAAATCACTCGGTTTTCAAGCAGATTTCAGAGAAGAGAAGCAGTCACGAAGTAAGGCATTGTCTCCTAGTAACATGAATCAGCCACTGAAAATCTTTGGGGAAGAGCTAAAAAAGACTTAATGGAAGGTCATAGGGGGATGAAGAATAGGACAATCTCATAAACATGGCAACTGGACAAGCACAGAGACTACCTCAGTGAGAATGGGGTTGGCTCATGGGACGTAAGAGCAGCAAATCCTACTTACTGGGACTTATGAGAATGTTAAAGTCACAACACCCCCAGGTTTAAAGAAAGTTCTAGTGGGAAAGCAGTCAACTGAGGGGACTGAAAGGACAAGAGGCCACAGCTTCCCCATAGCCCATGTCAGAGTGGAAGAGAGGAGAGAACCACTTCACAGCCAACCGTGGCCTCTTCTCTAGAAGGAAGATACAGGGTCCTGGACTCGAAGGGTGCAAGGTTCTCCTGCCTCTTGGGGAGCAGCTCAGTTGGTCCTGCTGAATGAGAGCCCCCCAGATGGAGTGAAAGGACAGATGCGTTTATCCAGACACACAGGGCGCCATCTTGGGCAGTCCCTCCTCGGTCCATCACCCTAATGATGTGACCTTGGGGCGCCCCTGGCCAGCAGCACACACAGATCCGCCTTTTCTAGCCAACAGCAGAAACTGAAGCTTAAGGAGTTGTTGTTTTAACCACTGCATTTTGGATCGTTTGCTGGATCCTGAGGTAGAATTGAAAATTTTTCATGCCCAACATTTGGTAGAAAAATCATTGAGGAAATAATCTTAAACTGGGTCCACTGACAAGATTTCACCTCTGAAGAGAATTAATCTTTCTTTACCAGCTTTTTCCTTCACAATCTTACCCACTTAAACTACTGTGACTTGATTTATTCACTTAGTTAATTTGTTTTATGGTTTATAGCTCAATATATCAGATACTAAGCTTTTTTCTATATAAAACATATTTGTTTTCATTTTATAATACTGGATGTGACTCAGAGGTACAGGATAACACCTCTTCCATTAGGTGTACTCTAACTTCTATACCTTTCAGAATTAAAGTTGTTTTAAATTGTCTTTACCATAATATGCAGCATCAATTAGGCAAAGCAATAAGATGATCCTCATCAAATCAGTATTGTTTTAAATTTTTTTGTTAATGTCTAGTTAAAAATGTGTCTTCATATGTAAGATATATGAAAAATAAAGGTCACGGATTTATTTAACCAATATCCCGATCTTGGGTTCAACATATCTTGTGTAATACTAACCGGTTTTGTAAGTGCCTGAGTTCAGTTTCCAAGTTCTCATTCATTTCTTTCTGTTCATCCAAAGCTCTCTGGAGTTTATGGATCTGGTGCAGGGAAACATCAAGCTGAAAACAAAGTAGAAAACTTTTAAGTAAATGTGCATGAGATGAATAATTTTTAAAAATATTTTTGCATGACACATCAATAATCTCAACAGCAATGCATCAGCCTCTACAGCCTCAACAAAATTGTTTTTAGACATTTTTCCCATTTTTATCTTCATTCTCTTCTATGTCATTGTGCTAGAACTTGGGCTTATTACTCAAATAACAGTCAACTTTGTAATGCATGGAAGTTACATATATACACGGGAAGAAATGAGTATTTATAGATACTTCTAAAAAAAAATCTTAATCAAGTGCATTTTGTCTGAGGCCTTGCAAGGAGTCCCTCTGGCAAACAGCTATTGCTGTACCTCTAGTCAGGCATTTGAATACCTACAGCCAGAGATATTCAGAGAGGACTGAGGGAAGATATTTTGGAATGGTCAGCCGATGACAATCTATGGTGCAATTATAACTTGGCCATAAAGCCCTTTCCTTCCTTGAAAACTCGTGGTGTAGGTAGCAAAAGTCTGCCAGCAAAAGTGTTGCTTTTTGGCAAAAGCTTGATTTCAGCCACTCTGCAGGTGGCTGGTTTTGATGTTTACGTCTAGACTTCTCTCTGCGAGGATCTATGCCGAGAAGACCGAGTCCCCTCATCTCATTCCAGTGAAGATGGCAGAAATACCTTTGCTTTCCTTAGCGTGTCCCAGGGCTGCATTCCCTTCCTCACCCTCCTCCCTGCTCCCAACTGAGCTGCTTAAGGGGCTTTTGCGCAGCTCCGTGGGCTCTCCTGTGTCTGCTGGAGGTAGCATGGTGGTGTTGTGCTTCTCTGTGGTGTTTTTTCTCTTAACAAAAATGGAATTCAAATTTTTCTGGAATGTGACTATATATGAATAACATACTGGCCAGTAATTCTGTTCAACTGCAATAGAAAATTTCACATTTTCGTTTTTCCTAAATATGCCATTGGAAAAAACCCTACGTGGCACTACAGAGCCAAGATAGCTCTTAAAGGATTGAGAACGGTTATCTTTAAAAACCCGCAGCTTCTATTTTATCATTTGAGTTTAATATATGGGTGCCAATAGCATATATATGAGAATAACCTGAAAACTTAACGGATATTAGATATTTCGGGACTTTTGGTCCAACCACATGAAAAACAACAGTCTATGCTACTGAAAGTTGCTCATTTCAAAGCTGGAGTCAATTTTGTAATGCATAACAAAAGTCTTAATATGCATTTTTTCCATTATACTGAAAGCTCTGAAAAAAATCAGACACATTAAACCAATCTTTGCGCAAATTTTCACCGTGATCGAATGAAGTCAAATTGACCTAAATTGTTACTGAAAGTCCTGTGTTTAATTCTAGTTTATCACTCATAGAACAGCTTGCAGTCATTAAAATGCTTATTTAGATTTCATGATGCTATTTATGCTATCGAAGCTGAGAGAAAAATCCTTATAATACTGTAATACATGACATTTCATATTGACAGCTATGAAGAGAAACACCGTGAATACTGGTCTAACGTGTTTATTTTTTATATTAGTATAAAGTTTTTTAAAAATAAATGAACTTTTAGATTAAAAGTTGTGATGTTTTAGGGGCAAGCTATCACCCATGTATTCACATTTTCTCATCGGGCTGCCTCAAAGCCGTGGCTATTGCAAGCAGGCCATGTTAGTCCTGGCAAACCCCTCCATAGCCTTCAGTACCCAAAACAAAATCTCAGTCCCGGATTAGCCGACAAGCTCTTCTCCTGTGTCTTTCAACACCTCCTATCACCCCAGACTTGTGGCTTGCTCAACACCCCTGAAATTTTACCCATTTCCAGCAGAAAACAGAGTGAGTTTGCTGGCAATGTGGTCATTTTCTTTTCTTTCCCATATCATTGCTCACCTTGTATCTGCCCTGGACACCACCCACCATAAAGCCCTTCAAAATAGACGTCAAGCATAAATACATACATCTTAAAAAAATAAAAAAGGAAAAGAAAAGAAAAAAGAAACAAACTTCAGTTTTTAACATACATAGGACTCGCTTTGTGGCCTTGGTCTCTGGGAAGGCGCATGATTTTTACCTTTTACCCAATTCCCAGGTAACACACTTGGAGTAGAACTCACTATGGCTTCGCTGAAGGACCTTTCATTAGTTACAAGCATAGATGGTTGTGAGTTTTCCTACATCCTTGAGTTTCCCTAACTTGTCATTTCTTGTCTCTCGCAAACAGAAGCTTCCTCAAAGTACTTCAGCCCCCTGCTTGTCCAGATACCCACAGACGAACTACCCACACACAGCACCTTGAACACCTCCTCCCCCCTCTCCACCCCCGCGTCCTTCACGACTCCAGGCCCCAGTCATGGGTATGTAGCACGCTCACCTGTGTCATGTTTATTACATCATCATCCCCATCATACAAGCACCTAGTTTCATATTGCATATGCTCATGGTCTCTTTACGAGAGTGAAGATGCCCTGAGGAAGAGAGATCCATTCTGCTCCTGTGTGTATTTCAAGCACAGTGAGCTCTGGGTTAGGCAAAGCAACAGAGGCCCTTCTACTTTTGTTAAAAAAAAAGCGTTGCTGAAAAAGTAGGCAACAATTTGGAAAAATTCTGTATTAATGGCATCTTAAAACTTTTATATGCCAGATAGATCCAATTCAATATTTACCGAGAGAGCAGAATAATTGCTTTGTTCCTACTGCAGCTTGGGTAAGGCTCCAGGCAATCTGCCTGAAATCTGAGTAGATTCCAAAAATTTTATGATTCAAGAAAAAAATACGTTCAAACCATATCCTATAATCTGATCAGACTGACCGTGGGACAGAGGTCTCAGCTCCAGTCTAACCTTGGTCATAAGACAATGACTTCAGCTAAAAGGGGGTTACAACTCCTGGAAAATACTCATTTCTATCCTTGAAAAGAAAACAAAACAAAAGATTAGAAAAGAATATCCTGGAAAAGCAAAGCCTGTTAGATGCCTCAGGCGGCAACATATGAAACCTGCTTTCATTTGTATTACGAGTCTTCGTCTAACTGAAAACGGACACAGGTGCTCATCAGTGCTGACACCTCTTTCCATCAGCGCCTGCCCAGGACCGATTCCAGCCTCACAAATGGAAGTGACATGCTGTGCTTCAGACTCTGGCAAGTCCTCCTGGCCGCTCTGCTCCAGCTCTGCTCGGGGCACGCACAGGGGTGTCTCTGTAAGCTTTCCAGCTTGGAATGTGATTAAGGAAATGAAGAATGATGACATCAACTCGGATAAGCATCCTGATCACACGTTCTCTGAAACCCACTCCTGGGATGGGGCTCAGAAACGAGAGGCCACCCCACCTTGCCAAGGTCGAGTGTTAGGACAGACTCATTTTACATGGATATTTTTAATTGAGACTCATATCGCGCTATGCTCTTCATCCAAATAGCCATAGTGTACTGAAATTTCTTAGTGACTTTTAGTGGGAAGGAGTTAAGAAATCTATTACTTGTAGCATAGGCTTTCTACTTCTTTTTCAATGCCAAAATCAACTGCCAGACTTTTAATGTAATAGAGTGCTGCTAGTTAGATTGTGTTAACATGTTGCTAATTACATGAAAATGATTGTGATTTATATTCAGTGAATCCAAGAAATCATTACTGAGGCATTCAACATTAAAATGTGAACTTCAAATGTAAAATGCTCTGTGCCCTTTAATCCATGTGATGTAAGATTTACTAGAATAGTTTGCCACGGGCCCTTTTTGTACATATGTCATTAAATTTCACAGGGCTTCTAAATTTCTACTGGGTACTATTCATTTTAAGTAAGTAAAAGAAGCTTCATCTCTACCGGGCAGTTGTTAAAAGGCTTAAAAAGTGTTAAACATGCTGACGCTGGATAAATGCAATGCTTAAATAATTTATTGACCTTCTGGGCCAATAACTTTTCTAATCACATAAGGTAGTAATGAATATATTTAAGATATAGAGCTCATGAAATTAATGAGAATATCTCAGCTGAGTAAGTCAAGGTGAATTAAAGTCTTTAGAACAATAAGTGTGTTTGCTTATAAGAGTGTGGGCTTAATAATTCTATATGATGGGTCAAATATGAGAAATTTTTAAGAAAATTATTTTTGGAAATTTAAGATAGTTTTCTTTAAACTCACTTCCAGCAAATGGAATGATGAAAATTATATTCCCAAAGATTTTTTTTTTTTTCATTTTAGTGACACAGCATCTTTCTTTTTGGGAACATGTGTAGTTAAATCTGTTTTAAAGCTCAACATTCTTAACAACCAACAAGTAAGCATGGAAACAGCCTCAGAAAAGAACAAATTTAGAGACTCACACTTGATTTTAATTCTTACTAAACGTTTGGAATAATCAAGACAGTGTTATAGGTACGAGGACAGGTGTATAGGTCAGTGAATAAAATTGTGCTGGGTCTAGGGAAAAAATACACATGTCAAAACACAGTTGATCATAGCTGCTTCAGAGATTAAAAAAAGAATGTAAAGATGTTTTTCCTTTCCTGAAAAAATAGTTCAGGGACAGCTAGCTATCCACAAGTAAAAAGCTATGTCCATTTGGGGCCATAGTCCCAAATGGAAGAGTTAAAACTACGCAACTCAATTTGGAAATAGGTTCAGAATGTACAGAAAACAACTCCATAATAAAAAGGGGCAAATAATCCTATTAAAATGGGCAAAGAATATATTCTGATTCTTCTCCCCTCCCAAAATCTAAATGATAACTTAATGCATGAAAACATGATCAGCATCATTAATCTTTAAGGAAATTCAAATAAAAACCACAACTAGGTACAATTTCACACCAATCAGATGGCTATACTCAAGTAGTCTTAAATAACAAATGAGATTAGAACACTGAAAATCTAAAGAAAATAAAAACATCCACACAGAAATTTGTACATGAAACAACATTAAAGAATAAGGTGGTAAAGGTGGTAAATGTGATTTGTATATACCATGGAATATTATTTAGCCATTAAAAGTATTGCTCCATGCAATGGGGTGGGGGGAGGGAAATGCACGGGATTATGGTGATGGCACATGGGTGACTTGGTGATGGGGAACCCGGGGGGATTACAATTGAGATGGAAAAAAAATGTACAAAATGAAGTAAAAATAAACTTTTGTAATTAAAAAAAAAAGTTGCTCCATGCAACACTGTGGGTGAATCTTGAAACCACTAGGCTACATGTACATGAACTAGTCACAGTCACATAGTCTGATTTCATTTTGGTGAAAGGTTAGATGTGGAGAACGTAGATCAAGAGATGCCAAATGTTGGGTGCGAGCCAGGAGAACAACCACTAATGATTAAGTAGTTTCATTTTGGGATGGTGAGCATGGTTTAAAATTAGATAACAATGATTTTCACCCAAAACAAATGGAAGACTTTGCATGGATTAAATTTATGGTATGTGAATTATATTGCAGTAACGTTATTAAAAAGTAGAAATAAACACAGTTGCTGTATTATCTATAAATTCTGCCAAATCAATCAACTTAGGGTATACACAAAATCAGGCACTGGGGTATTTCTAGTGAATACAGACTCCTCAGATTATCTTAAAAAAGGAACCACTTGACTTCTAATAAACTTTTGAATCTTTATAATGGCATAGATAAAACATCCACTGATGACTTACCAAGTCTAAAATGTATGCACATTTTTAAAGACTTTAAGATAGGTATTAATACATAAGATGATGTGGGCTAAAGTAATAAATAGCTTATTTTAGCTCAGAGATACTTTCTTCCCAATAAATTAAACCAGCATCATGGCCAGTGGGAACAAAGCACTTGACATTCCTCCATGCTGGTGGTTCTTAATTTATGCCTTGAGGATCTTAAAATGAATCCTTGTTCAGGCTACCATAGCAACCGCAGAATCAAAGCCTTGATGTCGTGTGGCACATCTGTAGCTGAGAGGACACTTCAGGATTCGATTGGCTCACCTGGGGCAGTGATACTACAAGTGTTTATGGTACGGCATCTTAATGAGGGGATTTTAATTGGTGTTAATTTTATCCCAATTAAAGACAATGAGAGTACACCCCTCTTCATAGAATAGACAGTTTTCATCAAGATGTGTGAATGAATAAACATTAAGGGTATTTAATTTGTAACCAAGTTCTCAAGCTTTGATAGCTTTCTCAATTGAGTTAACCTGAATAATACTTTAAAGTGTTATTGTGGAAAAATAATATTTGATCTCAGAAGAAAATAAAGTATCAACTAACATTCATGAAAATGAAGTGTTAATTTTCATTAAATCACCACTTGCATTTGATCATCACAAGATGCACACATTTCCTACTAACAATCTTTTCCCATGTCATCTTGACTCAGCGAACCCATAGCAGATGTCTGCTGCACAAGGACTTTTCAGAACACCAGACTCCATGCCTTCCTTTGCCTCTGACCAGTAGAATGCATTCCGGAGACTCTATGAAAGAGGTGAAATCGCCATTTTTGTCCCAATTTTCAACCGTTTATCACATGCCATGATCAGTAGGCCTCATGGCCAGCAAAGGTATAAGTCCCAGTTATTCCTCTCTAATTAATAAAAGGAAATTACAGCAAAATCAGTTACCTAAACACTAGGTCAGTATCACGGCAACTGAAACTCTCAGACATTAAGCATGAAGAACAAGAAATTCAGCACCAAACTTTGCAGTACTATACGACTGCACCTGGAGTCCTTTTCTTGGCTTTCACGGCAGCAGTTAAGCCTGGTCGTTAAGACAGGCCAGCCCCTCTGGTGACAATCTACCAGTGACTCAGAAATGCCCTTTCCCAAAGGTGTGGCAGAATTTTCATGAAACACAGGAAATAACTTTTATCGAGAGCTACAAACCCTGCATCCCCCTTTCTCCCTAAAGGAAAAGCCAATTAGGGGTTCAGGGAGTATTTTAAAACCAGTAAGCGCTCTTGGTTGATTGGTCAATTGATCGCAACCAAGGCTCACGCTCTCATTAAACAATGGTAGATACCTCAAATCAGACAGAGTTACTTCAGAGGGAAATCTGCACTCCCATGTTCTTGCTGGACTGTTTACAACACACCCTGCAGAGGAGTGGACAGGAAGATGGGGCTTCTCCGGAAGGGGGGACACTCGGTTAGCAGGCAGACCAATGCTGTTTGCAGCTACAGGGGCTAGAGCTGGCGAGGAGGATAAGCAAAATATGTCAGAAGGAGAAATACAAAGATGGGATTGTGACACCTCTCTGCAGTAAGAGAAACCGAGCAAGGAGTCAGAGAAAGTCAAAGTAAGAACTGTCTAGGAAACTGACTGCAGCGGGAGACCACCTCTGGGGGAGAACAAGGGAATGTGGGTATTGTTGGTGGGGGAGGGGGTCCCTGTACTCTTAAAGCTCAACTATGCAAGCTGATGTTACCTCAGTTAAAAAAAAAAAAAAAGTAAAATTCATGAGAATAAGTAGAAGTGGAAAAATCTTCAAGTTTTATAAATTAGCAAACTACAAGAAGTAATATAAGCAAATGACATGAAGGGAAGCGGTGGCCGTGACTGGAATATAAACTGAAAGGCAGAGGCAGGACCCCTACAGAGAGCATTATAATCTAATCAGTGTTTTCAATTTAGAAAGGAACCCCTAAATCTCAAGAAAGGATTATAATCATCAGGGGTGAAATGTGTGAAACAGGAATATTTTCCTAATGATAGAAGTCTCTTTCCAGATTATAATTTCCAAGATGACAAAAGCATGCCGGGAAATTAGTTACCTGCAAACACTTGTGAATGAAGCCCGCTGAATTACAGGCACCAAATATCTCGACGGGATTTTATTTCCCCCCTGGCATGGAAAGCAAAACAGAACCTAGATCCTTCTTTGAATAAGTTTCAAAGAGAAAACCTTATAAACATGCATCCTGACTTGTAGAGGAACTTTTACATATGTAAGTTACCAGCAAGGTTGTTGACCTCATTCTTGTGGAAGTTTCAAAGAACCAAATGAGAGTCTGAAAACAGTGTTTCTAGCATTGTTTCTGAAACACAAGTGGACACCTCTTCATTTTAAAAATTGTATTTCAGCTTCTGAGTTCTAAATTCCCTGGGTTTCTCTATGATTTCAGTTGTTTTGACCATATCATTCGAGAAAGAAACTGATTAAATTTTCTCTGAATAATTTTAAAAATGTATCTGAAATAATACAAATGAAAATAAGCGATTGGCATATGAGACTAAGTGTCTAATGTATAGTAAAAATAAATCTATGATCGACTTAGAGGTTTTTATCACCTTTAAACTATTTTAAATGACAACAAAGAACAGTAGTCAGATTTACAAAATTTAAGAGCTGTTGAAATAGAGAACATGTCTTCCTCTAAATAGTAAAATACTGCTGGTATGCTTTCAGTTTAATTTAATTCCAACACATCATTTCCAGTCATAGCTTAGTGACATCACAACAATGTCAAAGGAGATGCATTATTCCTGATGGGAAAAAAGACAGATAACCGGTATATAAAGTACATTCCTTACAACAGAGGTCCAGCTCTCCACAAAACTAATGATCAAATTACAAACATAATATTCAGGTTCCAAAATTTCAAAATATTCTTTACCTCTCTTTGAATATAATCACTGACTATTACTGAATCACTGTTGTAAACAGCTTTGCCTAGTTTATCTCATACTATAAGTACAAAGTCAGTGTAGTGGAAAAACATCTTTAAAATTTTATGAGAATAGTTTTGGCCCACTAGACCTCCAGAATGTCTCCCTGGGACATTTGGAAGTGCCTCTGTAAGGATGTTTCCCAGTGTTTAAGTTGCATTTGACTATAAGTTTCTAGAAACAGCATAAACATACATTCTTTGAGAAATACTCACAGACATCAATGAACAATGTGGAATAAGAAAAATAAAAAGATACCAGCTTACAATACCACTCAGTTCATCTAAGGTGACCTATGAAAGTGTTTGGGATTTCTTCCATTCATGGTGCACAAGTTCTATTATGTTCAGTTCCCAGAAAAAACCCAAAACTATATGACATAAATAAAAGCAAACAAATGTCTCAGATGTATATAAATGAAATGGATTGGAAAAATTCCTGAATGCCACTGGCAATGTTTTTAAAACATACCCAGATTTCTTCTACACATTAGACATCAAGTTAACACACTCCAGGCAGAAAGAGACCCACATAAGACTTTCCGTGACTACATGGTGCACCAAAGATAATGCAGTTCTAGATGCTGTGATTTTTTTTAATCTTGCATACATGCAGGCTCAAATTTCCCTGGATGTTTTATGGAACAAAGAAAATTCTAGTTTACTGGGTACATCGGAGAAATGTTACATTAGGTTGGAACCATGATCTGGAATGTCCCCAGCCACTGCTCCCCCTGTCATTCAGGACATTTTGTAAGAAACTGGCATGGCGATCTGCCAGCGCTTACTCTTTCAAGGCAGATCTACTTCTTGTGCTTCCCATTCAGCTAAGTTTAGAAATGCAATTATACTTCCCCTTGTGAAGGCTTCTTACTTAAATGGAGGCTTCCCCCCACCCCCAATGAACACCATGTTTTTCTTACAGATAATATGCTGAAAAGAATTTAATTGTGTTTACTTAGCACTTATAAGGGAATATAGCTTGGTAGTACAGTTACTGAAGTTAAATGCTATGACACTAAAGGAGATGAATTGACTACAAATTTAGCATGTGAGAATGTTTACCCCTGTGAAAAATGTTAGGGATTTTTAATAGACTACTTTCTAGAGCAGCTTTTAGGTTTATGGACAAACATAGGGGACAGTAAAGAGCTCTTGGGGACCCCCTCCCAACCCACCCTATTGTCCTCTGTTGACATCTTGCAGTAGGATGGAACACACAAAGATGAAGGTGTCTTGGGAAGATCCACACTCACAAGGTTGACGGTAAGTGGCCCTAAGATTTAAAGCATGGAAGCATTGATGTGATATGGGGTAAGGAAGAACAGGAAGTCAAAGATGAATCAATTTTTGCCTGAATGATGGAATAGCTAGAACAGCAGATTGAATTATTTACATTTGAGAGTTATCTACACACAAGTGGTATCAGAAGCCATGAGGCTGAAAGAGTCCATCCAATCATGCTACGTCTGGGCCTCTTCCTGAAACATTCAAAAAACTAATTAGAAAGAAGGGTCCTCCCTGGTGGCACAATGGGTTAGGACTCAGCACTGCAAGTGAGCCCCCGGTCGCTGCATTTTGAGTTCAGTCCCTGGCCCTGGAGGTGACCCACAGGGCTCAGCAGACCTCTCCTGTCCCGTCCGCTGCTCCCCTCAGCAGTGAACTTCCTTGATCTGCCTGTTCTGCTCCCCACTATGTCTCTGGGGAATCCTCTCACTGCCCTTGCACCTATGGCCTGTACCCCAGTTCTGTTTGCATAAATAAACCTTAAAAAGGGGGGGGGACTTGCACTCCTGTATTGATTTCAGTACATTTCCAATAGCCAAACTATGGAAACATTGTGCCCAAACTGATGAGCAGATCAACAAAATGGGGTACAGCTACACAGTGGCACAGTACTCAGCAATCAAAAAGGAAGAACTCACGCCATTCACAGGCACATGGTGGAGCCGAAAGGGATCATGCTCAATAAGATTAGCTGGAAGACTAGATGTTGTCACTTACATGTGGAATACAGAGAATCGAAATTGAGTCAGATAAGGACAAGCTTAAAAACTAACTGGTGCTACAGACCTACAGAACTGGAAGAAACTCACTTAACTACAGAACTGAAGTAATCAGAGCAGGGAGGTGATGAGACCGGGGTAAGAACAAAGACAGAAGGATTCTGGCTGGGGGCTATGGGTGATTTGGTGGTAGGTGCACTATTTTGACAATACCTGATGGGATCCTAAAAAGTTACAGTTAAAAATATGTATTTTAAAATGGTTTCTTCCAAATAAATACATTATCACCAAATAATGACAGATTTGGACTTTTCCATTCTGATGCCAATCTGGTTCTTTAAAAGAATTTGGGTTTGTGACACAAACTATGCAACATCTATCGTCTGACAGATTCTGGGTAGATAGGGATAAGCTCTGAAAAATCAGACTTTCCACTGCTAACTTATGTTATGGCCTCCCTTTTTTGTATAATCATAATATCAAAATATTCTGAGCAACCATCAGTTCACAACTGGATTGTCTTAGCAGCATAAGGCTGCTGCCTGGTTCAGGCAAGCTGCCCCAGGAGGAGAAATTCCTCTGTCTCCTGAGACAGAAGGCAAGCCCCAGGAGAGATAAGACCCCAGGACATAAAAACTCCTGGGAAGCTTCCTTGGTCTCTTTAAATAAAAAAAGCAAACCTCAGATAAGGCTCCCACGGCATAAGGACTCATGGACTAATTTTAACCTTGACTACACAGGTGTTGTTTGATACACAACTGTACAACTTTCTTAATTTACTCCTTTTCAAAACAAGCACTAACTACTCTCCACTAGCCTTAAATTAGCCACTAGCCTTTCTTTAGACAATCACTGATAACCCTGCTAACACAATTTATTACTACCTCAAGACCCCTAACAACCTTTTGCTAACCAGCTCACCCTTTCCCAGACCCCTCTTCCTTTGAGTGATAACTAGACAGCTGTACACATGACAATTATCACAAAAACGTATAATCTAGTATACCATAATTTGTTAAGAGAAAAATGCTTTGTTCCCCTTGTCCTTGAGAACGTTTTATGGCGATGTCTCATTCACGTACCCTATGCATTATTGCAATCAACTACTTGTTACGCAGTATAAATAAAGACCTGCTGAGGGAATGGCAGGAAGACTTGCACCCTATCCTGACTCCAGTGTCTTCCTCGCGCCCGCTCCCCGACACCTTCCCATCTTAGGGTCCTGCCTGTGCTGCCTCCAGACACCTCAAAAGTTGGAGCTGGTCTCCGACAGGTTTGCTTTGTTATTATAGCCTTCAACAAACAGGCGGCATTGTCTGCTTTTTAATTAGAAGCGTGACTATAGTGAGACTGTAGACGGCGGGTCTTCGGGCAAAGCCAGAAGCAGAACAGCACACAGACGGTCAGAAGCTCGCGTGCTCTCATCATCCCCACCCGTCACAGCAGTAAATGCTTCTAACAGCAACATTCTTTCTTGGCCTTAATACAGGTGGTGGAGTCTCTCGTGGCACTTTTCCTCCAGCCCTGGATCAAGTTACCTCCATCTAATTTCCTAGCCAACACTGGTCTTTTTGCTTTCCAGGCACCTGCTGTTCTGCTTTGACCATTTCTAAGACTGCCTTTGTCTGACTCTAGTATTTCTTTTTTTAAAAAATGCATGTACAGATGTAGACAATCTAAGTTGCTGCATCTTAATCACACTGTTAGAATGTGTCTTTATTAGTATTTTTCACCTCTAAATTCAGCGTGCCAGTTTTCAATGCCACGGCTAGGACTTGCCTTCCCCCTTTTCTGCTGTCTGTGGTGGTTGCTTGCAGCGAGGTAGTTTCTGCTCCATCAATAAGAAGGCGCCATCTTACAGAGCTGAAGTTTTCTCCACCCGCCCTCCAGGACCACCTCACACATCTGTTCTCCATTTGCCTGCCTCCTGGCTCCAGGATATTTCATTCCTGTCTTCCGGGACCAGTGGTCACACACAGGAGTGACTTGGGCAAGCTCAGATCCAGGCCACCGCATCCGGGCCCTCCCTGCCTAGCCAATCTGCTCTGAGCACTTGGAATTTGACCACAAGAACTACAGGGGACATCATAACACACAACCAGATTTCCCGAATTACAACAGCTTTGTTCATTGTTCATATTTCTACTTTGTTCTGAGACACTTGATAAGGTGACAAACATACACGACAAAGACCTAGATATACTTTTAATCTATAGGAAGTAACATGCTACATTAACAGAGTATTATGTTTTCTATGCAGTTGTCATTTATTCGAACACGTCTTTGTAGTGGAAATTGACAGAATCATAATGTATACACAGGTATACAATCCATATTTTTATACTTACAAGTATGTTGAAATTCCCTATTTCTGACAAATAAATCACTGGTTCCTGAAGACCACTTGTACCGCCATGACTTTCTACCAGGGAAAAGAATGTCTTCTCCATTCCCCTTCTGCTAAAAGTGTGTTTTCAACACTTGTGTGAGTTATGGTAATTTCAACTTCAAACCATGGAACTCTTTAGACTGTAACTATGGTGCCATGTTATCTGCAGTTCCCTGCCATTTCCAAAGATTTCTTCGGTGATCAATGAAGAACTAAATTGTATTTTTACTGAAGAGCCATTTTTTGTATAGATTTTCATACAGCAAAACTATTTTTGCATGATAATTTTTCCTGTGTGTTTTTAAAGGACTCTTTACCTTATTAACATATGCTATTTTCAAATATTGATACAGAGGGGCGTGATCTGGTACTGCGGCTTTGCTGGAGGGTGGGTGAACTCTGTGCACCTCTGGAGATAAAACTGTGCTCCCCAACTTATACTGTCACATGAATGACTAGAAGATCAATAGAATCTAAGAAAAATATTTATAAACATTATAAGAATTGTGTAACATTCATCCAATACTCCAAAAATATTTATTGAACTTTCCCTAAAATTCTTCATGTTATGGGTACAAATGAAACCAAATATTTCTAAATCTACTGTGAAAATATGCACCAGATGCTTTTAATTAATATTCTGATATCTTTACTTGGATCGGATTCACCAATTTATATGTGTAAAGTATACAGTTAACCTATATTTATTCGTACTGAATCAAAAAATATACTCATTTTTCCTCCACAGTAATGAAAACCATATGTTAGTTCAGTATTTCTTGGTGCCATTGCCAACATAAATTTAGTTTTGCATTTATAGAACTACGTGTGAAATGCATCAAATAATAAAGCTTTAAGTTTGTCTAATTGTGTATGTATTTTACATGACTTTTGAACTATAGCAGAATGACAAATAGTGATAGATCAGGCACATGGAGCTTTAAAAACATACGTGTTCTCCATTCGAAGATTACATGATAGAGGAATGATTTATCTAATAATTTATTGTCATCTCAAGTGCTTAGATACAAGTGATTATTCCTTCCCTAATATTAGATACAGCTATACCCTGCATTAAGTAACTGAACAGTCTTCTCCTAAATGACCCATCTTAAAGAGAATTTCTGATATATCAGTGAAAGCTAGTTACATTTTAGGAAGTTAGCGAACAATTGAATCTAAAACCTAAGTCCACCCTTAACATTTGTTTTCAGTGTAATTTAAGATCCCAAAAGATGTCACTATTTTCTGTTATCACATGTTTAAGACAATCATTTTTACTCCCTTCAGCATTAAGATGTCCCTTGTATTATTTCAGTCTTAGTGAAACATCCTGATTTTGTGCATAAAGAGGACATTTTGATTACAGCAGGGAAGAATGTTCTCAGATGTGCCCTTTAGATGGTTCACCAGTAATTGGGAACCTCAATCTTGTCCAAATGCTTGGCAGTCCAACATGGAAGAGCCTAAATAAACTTTCACTTCAGTTTTCACTTGAAGAGGAAAATAGCTGTATATAGCTGAAATTCAGGTAAGTATGGTCATTGCCCTGTCAGTCATAAGAAATGTGTAAAAACAGACTGTGCTTTAACTCATCACCTGAACTGGCATGTCAGTTCTCTCTCCTCTCTTTTACAATGGTCACTTTACTTACTTACTTTAACCTCAAACTTCTGTAATCTTGAAATTACAATACCTAATTTCAGCACTGTTACAAGATTAGCCTGACATACTCATGTAATATACCAATATTTATATTAACAAACTGTGGGATCTAGGTTTTGACAAAGAATATGATTGTATTGTATGTCTGATAATGGAACATCCAAATCAGCAGTTATGTATTCTAAGGACCTAAGACCAGCTTAGGTCAATATGCATAGGTTTTCTTATTTTAAGGTGCCTCTTCACATCCCTCAAAGGTTTCATTAAGTCATCTACATGCATTTCAGTGGTCATTATATGTAATCCATGTGTGATTCTCCATTTTATAAGTAATGAAGGTGCTTTAGAGAGACTCGATTAGCCCATGTGACTTCCAAATCTAACTCTATGGCTTTATCTTGACCACTCTATCACTGTAGTGCAATTTCCAAAGGTAGACTATCTTTGAATTTGCTTCTCCCCTGCTTTTTTAACATTGTTCAGGCATAATTAAAGATCAGAAAGATTAATTTTTTTCTAAGTGAATCACCTCCTGTGTCCTTGCTTTGTTTTCCTATAGTCCACTTAGAAGTCACACCCTCCAGTATGCCTTTCTCTTTCTGACATACTTCGCTTGGCATAAGCTTAAAAACTAACTCTTGGTAACTGAGTATAGAACCAAGACATCCAGAGGCGGCGGGGTGTGAGGATGGAGCATGGTCAGGAGAGCACAGTGGACCGAGATGACTGATGAAGGGCTCTTTGGTGGTGGTGCATTCCCGAGGCCACGCTTGAGGGGTGGGAAATCCTAGTCTACCTAAACACAAACAACTACTTCAACTAGCATTACCTCAATAAAAATAAAATCTCCTTCTCCCTCTCTGTTCTCTAGGTGCTCCAAGGTGCTGGTCCAACCTGCTCTAGAATAAAGACCTACACAGGCAAAGTCACAGATTTGATCTGTCCACCAACCAGTGACTAAGCCCCCAGAATCAGCTGTGACAAACACTCTGTACTGATCCTTGTGGGGACCCCCTGGGATGTGGACATAAAATGCACCCAAAACAAGCATGCAAAACCCACTTGGCAAAAAAAAAAATCCAAACTTCCTTCAAATGGCTGCAGGTGGAGTGGGGGGACAGTGTAAGGGTGAGCAGAAGGGTAAATGTAGAGAGAATGGATTCGCTAGGTGGAGTGAAGGGGCCTAGAAAGAAGTGACATTCACTAAATTCGCACCAGAGCACCACAGAGCAAAAGGTGTTTTCCATGAGCTTTCCATTGACTTTTTTCTCTAATGAGATCTAGGGGACCATTATTTTTCATAGAACTGAGAGGATGGCATTCAAGCTCAATGAGGAGAGCAAATGAAGTAACACACGTTCAAAGGAAACACACACGAGCGTGGACATGCACGCCACTGAAAGACTGGTGCAATGCCCCCCAGAAGTAGGAGAGGAACAGCTGACAACAGCCAGGGTTGACTTCTTTCTGTGCAACCTGTCGTTAACACAGATGGTTTCACTCGGCTCTTACCACAGGCAATATTGTCTACTCACACCCAACTCAAATGTTCTAGCTGAGTCCATGCCATGATGTCGGGTTTGCTACCAACTGTCTGAATGGGAAGAGATGAGGCATGGTGGAGATGGCCCTTGAAGGAGGAAGAGCACAACATAAATCAATGGCCTCAGGGAACAGCAGCTTTCATGTTAGGCACAGAAAGTGGAATTAAGGTCAAGAATGACTGACATTAGAATGCCATGAGACGGAGGATCAGGCTTCAGCTGCTGTGTCGCCTTTGTCTGAGACACCCCAGTGGATCTACTGAAAGCAGACACTGGTCAGACACAGTGAACTGTCTCCTCTGGCCCTGTATATTCCATCTGGGGTGTCAGACAATTGGACACTAACACACATGCACACACACACATAATTACAAATGGCCCTTAGGTGGGAAAGAAAAGCAAATGGAGAATTTCTTTTGGTGGCAGCCAGTGATGCCACCATTTTGTTAGACTTAACTTCATATATGTATGTTGGGACACCCCCAATAAAACCCTCTCCTAGGGGAGAACTCAAGTACATCCTAACTTAGAGCATGGAGAGTAAGAAGCAATAATACTAAGTGAAGGGTTGTTTCTTACAGGTCAGTTCAGATCCTGGGTCAATGTCTCTGTCCTTGTGCGAACCCACCACTGGCCTCTTTCTCTTTGATGTTACACTGAAACACTTACCACATCTTTTTCATCTTTTTCATAGACAAATGTGAATTTCGGTCTGTTGCCATTCTCACAATGTTAAAATTAGCAGGGTGTAAATGAACAGGATTTTTACCAAAATATATTTAGGACCAGGAACAAATTTCTGTGTCCTTCCAAATAAAAACAGTTTAAAAACCAGCTGCTAATTTAGATAATTAATGTCTTTTGGTTTAAACAGTGTCTCTCACATTCATCAAAGTGCTGATGATACCAGACTTTTGAGAAGATTCACCTTTTTGACACCAGGAACTTTTATTATGTGAAACTAGAATTAGCTACGCTGTAATAATAAGGTGATAATTGCTAAGTGGAAAGACACACGACAATGCATTTAGCAAAACACTAACACATTTAGTGTGAACTCACAGTGCTCAACAGTATCTTATTTCCATCTGTTTCAGTGATTTCATCTTTGGAATGTTTCTCAAAACTAGAAGACTTATTACATTAATTTTGCATATTACATTGCTAACAAGCAAGTTATTTATGTCCTACTGGTAAAATCTGCTCTCATAATTAGATGTTTACAGTGGAGATTGTAATTATGAATTTGAGTCTCAATGGTGTCAGCCCTTTCTCCTTAGACCAGTGATTTTGACATTTGACTATATACGTATGTCAGAATAATTTAGTAGTTTTAAAATAAATTCTTCTGTCCAAGCTTTGCCCATAAAAAATGGCTTGAATTCTGCAGACAAGACTACAGTATTAGATATTTTTTCAACCTTCCAAATTGATTCTGTTGTACAGCCAGGTTAGAACATCATCTTCTTAGACTTTAACTCTTACATTGGGACTATATTTATCTCTATCCTTTTGCACCTAAAATGGCACTAAGTACTGAGATTGATAAATGTTAGTTTGGTGAAGAAACCCATGAATTATTAAAGCATGTGTTTTCATTCTAAAGTTAGCATGTCTCTTCCCCTGAGCATAGAACTTTTATCTTTTAGCTGCTATATGCACCTTGGTGTGTCAAAAATGTACATCCAGAGACTAGGTACCTCCTTAGCACTGATGTACATATCTTTGAGCACAAAATATTCTCTAAATATTTTGGAAGTTCTCTTATTTGTTGAAGGTTTCACACAATAAAAAAACAGAAAATAAGTCAAAAGTATTGAATTACAAGAAAGAGTTCAATAAAAGGAAGAAACTGAAATTAAAAGTAAATCCAATTAACAACTCAGTAAATCAAGTAATTAAACTCTTCTTAACTTTATAAATAATCATTTGAGATTTAACTTAATTTACATCAGTGAAGATGCAATTAAGACATTGGGCTGGATAACAGTCAACATCTCCACGATATAACCTGTCTTTGAGAAGCAGGAAATAGGAAACATAGGTGAGACACACAGACACACACACCTTATTTCCATCTGTTTAAGTGATTTTATCTTTGGAATGTTTCTCAAAACTAGAACACTTACACTGGTTTTTCATATTAAAAGGCTAACAAATCCAGACCAAAATGGAATAAGAATCTCTTTTCAACAGCATGCTATGCTATTTGTGTTCTACTGGTAAAATCTGCCATCACAATTGTATGTTTTCAGTGGAGATCATAGTTATGAATTTGAGTCTCAAGGGTGGCAGCCCTTTCAACTTTAATCAAATAATTCCACTTAGAAAACTTTCAATGGGGGATAAAAGGGGTGCACATAAAATTAGCCATAGTAGATATGTTGGGTTAAGAAGATTCAAATGACTAAATCAATAAAGGAGGACTGGTTGATTAAATTTCTACCCAAGGAAATAAATATACTATTCTTTGAAATGCCAACTATGAAAACTGCACAGCACATAAAAAAACAGGTGATAATCCATAAAGCAGAGTACGCTATTTGCAAACACTGACTCAATCATGTGTAAAATCACCTAAGTGTTTGAAGTCAATATACTTGAAGAAACAGCATACATGGTGGTGTGGTAACTGACATTCTCTTTTATTTTCTTCTGACATTCTCTTTCATTTTCTTCTTTGTGTAATATTATTGTACTTTATAAAATTTAAGATATGCTTTGGAAAAATCACCTTTCTCTGTCCCTCAGCATATTACCCTATGTCTTCATAATTGCCTGTAACTTATATACTCTGCTTCTTAAGTATACAAAACCGAATTCTTGCAGTTTCAGTCTATGACTTTGTCTCCATCAGTTCTGCTTATTGCATTATATTATTCATCACACTGCTTTTGTTCATCACAATTATTAGTTACTTTGGTGCTTTCAGTGTGAATGTGTAATTGGTTCTGTAGTAGGGTTATGAGGCCTTTGCCACTATATAATGTATATTCGCAGACCATATTTAACAGTGTTGAAAAAAGAACATATAACTTTGAACAAGTATATATTAAATGAGGGTTTTTTCTTTTGTAAAATTAAGAAAAGCAACTTATCGCCCCAAAAAGAATTTGTAAAGATAATTAAAAAATTAATTTATTTAATCAGAACCTGGCTTTATCAGATGGGCCCCAACATATCTGTTCTCTCTATGGTATAGTGGATGAATATTTCATTTTCTTTTATTTAAAATCTGTTGACTTGTGGGAGCTAGAAACTTTGTATTTGACAGTTCCAATTAAACATTAATTTCAACTAATTACAATTTGAAGAATTCTGCTACTATAAAATTAAAAAGCTCAGCAGTGAAACTGACAGAATTTTCTTTGCTTCTCAATGATAAGTCAGATTGTGGAAATGTCAACTGTTGTGTGATGCAAAATCCCATTTCCATGAGGAATATTTTCATTCCCAACCACCAGAAACAGTGATGACCTTTAATCAGGGGAAAACAGAGATCTGACAACTGTAATCAAATAATCCAGATGATAAAACCAGTGGAGATGGTGGCAGTGCTTTGGGTCAGTCCCATCTAGCAACCAACTGACTAGCTGTTCAGAGGTGGAACACTGGAATATCTTTTGTATGTGTATTCCAATGCATATGTCTGGGCTTTACACAATCACATCTTCATATTGCACTGCAGACTCTCAAGATTTTGTTTGAAAGCACAGATTTCATTTGCCAAAAAAGCCACCTCAGGATTGTGCCAAGCTTTCGTGTTGGGCCTGCATTCCTCCCCACAAGAACAGACAGCAACGATTAATACACCCAATTTCACTATTTGCCTCACACACACCCGGTATGTGCCACCATCCTCAGGGTCACACCGTGCAAGTCCCTCGGTGCTTTATTTAAAAATTTCAAACTCTCCCCAAGGAAAATCACCCAAGCCAATTTACAATCACTTCATTGGTCTCAACATCAACTATCTCCTGATAATAATCATATTAGAGCTAAACCATCTTCTGTTGCAGAAATCAGTGTTCTGGGAAGGTAAGTAAATTACTCCCTTTACCCCACTCAAGATACTGTAGTGAAATAACGATAAGAAACCTACAATGCAGGGTGCTGGCAAAGTTCATGTTCCTCAGCCAAGCCTGATGTTACTGATGCGGAAGGATAATTCTCCTCTCAGGGGGGCAAATACCGTGATCATTCAAGGTCACCGCTCATTTCTAAAATGACACGACTAGACTGCTGAGTCAGGGTCTCACGGCGGAACACTTCATTAATTAGCCTTTCAGCCCTGTGTGATCTCCCCAATTCCTTGTCAATGATTCAGATCTCAAGCAATTTCTAAAACCAACATGAACCCAGAGGCTTTCACCATCTCCTGCCACCAACATATGCACAGCGAACATTCTCGGGAATGACAGTGCTGATCACATGAAAGCTTCCAAGGGGTCCCTGGAGCCTGTCTGCTATGTTCGTTTTCTGACTTCTCTTGTAGTTAGCCTCACTGTTCACACACATTACTTTATGGACGTATATAAGTTCATCACAGATGAAGTTCCCGCCCAAAGTCAGTTCTGAACAGTAGGGGATGAGGTGGGGGCCTCACCGATGCGGCAGTCCCGTCCCCAGGTGAGGTGAGAGAAGTTAAATCTCACACTGTGCAAAGGTACCTGTTGAATAATCCATCGAGGGGGGGAAAAAAAACAAAACTTTAAAAAATTTCCAACTGTTTGGTATTATCTGGAATAGTCTTTCAAACCAGGAACTGGTACTTTTTGCCTCCAAAATTGTCCTGGAGCAGAAACGGTGCCTGAACACCATTTCCATAATTGACATGGTGGGGTGAGGCCACAGCATGGACATTTGAGAAGGAGTTTCCAAGAAAAAACAACACCACACCCTCTGTGTCACCTGAAGTTTCTGAAATCACCTCCTGCTCAGAACCTCCAGAAGCTTCTCCTTTCCAGAAACTCTTAAATTAACTCCTTAAGCAATCAGCAAGTTGAACTCAAACAAAACAAATGCCCACCTTCTTTTAAGTCATCAGAAGCGATTTGTACAGATAATCACAGCATGTTCTATCTCAGATATGTAGCTTGGAAGTTTAAAACTCAAGCCATCAAACTTTGAGCATACCAAGCCCATGTACAACCCCCCACCCAAAACACACACACACACACACACACACATCCTGTAAGCTCTAAAGCTCCCTTAAAAATACACTTTTTGCACCACAGAAATGAGCATGTTGTCTAGAAAACTTTTTTCTCTTCACAAATTTGTTTTGAGACGTGAGGTTTTCCTCTCAAACAACACATAGGTTCATAAAAGAATGCTTCCTATTTGCTCTAAAATGCTATTTTACATGTACCCAACACATGATCACCCATGAAGTACCTCAGCTTCCTTTTGGCCGAGTCTCTGTGTGAGTTCTTCCACTTGAAATCTCAGTTTCTTTACTTCTGCTTCATTTTGCTCCATGCGGTTGTTCGCCTCCCTCAGTTCTGCTATTTTTGCTTCGCATTGTCTGCTTAGCGTGTGGTAGGCAAGCTGAAGTTCCAATGGTTCCTTTCAAAAGAGAACAGGGATTCCATTATTTGTAATTTATTCTGGTAAAGGCAGAAGAATGACAACTTCTTTTGACAGAAAAATATTTTAGGAAGAATTCAGAAGAGGCATCTCTTCATCTGGAACTCAACATTTCTGCAATTAAATATTATGATTAGCATATAACTATAAATGGAAGATGTGTTTGTGTATGTCTGAAATGGCTAAAACACAATACAACTCTTTATATTCTTGAATGAATGATCTGTTTTCCATGCTATGCAAATTTAGTCTTTATATGTGTTGTCCAAAGGAGGAAATCTACATCTCCATAAATGAAGAATAAAATAATAAAAATCAGCACAAGAAGAGCTGTTTATCTGCTAAATCAGCAGAAGTATTAACATTAGCAGGCATCTGCTTTCAGTCATTTTTCTCAGGCCAAAAAAAGGCTTTGAGCTGCCACAGACCCGCTGTGAATGGTGCCCTGGAAGCAGGTGGGTCTGGCCCGGAGCTGGCCCTCCCGCGAGCAGCAGAGTGAACCTATCAGGAAAGGGCTGGGGTGCCCATCAATCTTGTGATAATTAACATGCAAGGTATGAATTAACAGGTTACATTAATTGGCCTCAAATTATTATCATTTCTCATTTGGAGTGAAAATTCTGTGCAAAATTAACAGAATGATTGTAGAAAATGTCTTTATTAAAACCCTAGTATAATCTCTATTTTCTGAGAATGTTAGTACTTTATGAAAATCCAAGGATATTTAATTTCTTGGGGGAAAAAAAGGCTGTCACAAGAGGTTACATACAGATCATACAGTGACATCAAATGGGTGTAGCTAAATGACTTTAGGAAAACAAGACCAACTGCACATAGAATCTTAGCATTGTTGATAATAGCAATAGTAATAATGAATGTGGGATTCAAAAGTCTGACAAAAGGCCATAGGATATTGGAAATACACTGGATATTTTTAAAAAACCATGAAAAAGAAAGTTTTTCCACTTTAATCTTAAGCCATGAAATCATAAAATGATCAATTTTATCACAGCAAGTACACAATTTGCATAGACAAATGAAACTGCCTCCTCCACAGTGCAATAAGACACAGATTCGGGTTAGATCGAGTCCATACAAACTGACTTCATAGAAGTAGGAAAGGTCAGCGTTCACAGAGAAGCAAAGAGGATAAAGGGTGTCCCTTAAATGTTCAGAGCTATTTAGCTTCAAAGGCAAAACCTTTTCCATTTATGTCATATTTTGATATGGCCAATCTCGTCCTTCCAAAAAGGGGTTGGGTCTGGACAGAGAAGACAGGGCTGGCCACCATCCAGGAAGGGGGGTGGAGGAGGGCTTCCATGCCCCCAGAACCCCACCCAACCCCTAACGTCTAAAGGAAGCGTCTCCCAGGACCCCTGACTATTTGGGTGTGAACTAAGTTTCCTGGAATTATTGCTACTGTACTGCGAACGCTCCCCCACAGGGGTCAGCAGGGTACAGATTAGATGGCAGCTGGAGCGGGCAGCCTGGGGCTGGGCCCTACTGGCCTGGCAGTAACACAACTTGTAGCTTCTTCAGCGTTTTCCTGAGTTAACATCACAAATCCCATTTCAAATGCAGTCAGCTTTCTCCTGGCTTCTCCTCCCAATACAATTTGCAAATACCCAATTATATACCTTTTCCTCTTACAAAGAGATACATAGTTGGGAACACAATCCTATTATTTGGGATGACAATGAAGCATTTAATGAAAGATCTTTTTGATCCGTCAAACCGAATAAAAGATTCTGCCACTAACATAGTCCAAAATGAAGTGGGAGAGCTAGAATAAATGATGGTTTTTCCTCAGGAATAATGTGCCTGGTTACAGCTACTTAAATGCCTTCGTGATAGAGCAAACTATTTCCTAGTCAACACTTTGTCATGAAGCAACTCAGATAGGCTCAAATGGTGTTCGCTAGACAAGAAAGCAAAGCAAAGAAGGATGAAATGGAGGCAAGGAGGGAGAGCATCTCCACCCAGACTGCACCCCAGCCATGTGTCAGCCTCGGACGCACAGACCTGCTCTCACTCTACTGTCTGGCTGTTTGCTCAGGGAAGGCCAATGTATTCTCAGGCCCAGGAGCTGCTGTGTGCCAGTCACAGGCTGATCCCCCAGTAGCTCGGGGCCGGCAGCCTCAGCACAGGAGCCTCCTTCAAGCTCCACTGAGTCAGAAACGTAGGACAGGGCTGACAGTCTTGGTTTGAATGAGCCCGCCAGGTGTTTCCGATTCAGCGTCACATCAGGACATGGATGCCGGCTATAGTAAGCTTCACTCTCGCCAGTAAATGGTTGTAAAAGGTACAGGTAGCTTCACACAGCAGTGAAATAATTTTTAGCTCTGGAATACCTGGTTACACGTCTGGAGGCGCTATGGCAGTCTGGGCCAGCAGGGGGCGATCTCACTTCTCACAGAGACTGGCAGAGCTCAGAGCGAATCTAGCCCATGTTCACCACCAGACATGTCTACATCCAAAGGACAACTTTCGTTTTCTACTCTAATAAAATCCAGTGGCACCTGGATGTTCATTATTTCATTGGTATTTATTGGTGTACTCCCCTCCCCCCACACACACATCTATCAGGCTCAGATGAGAGAGATGGGTAATAGCCAACTAGGGCTAGTATATGCTAATCTCTTCATAAACACCTCCTTCTCTCGTCTTTTCTCTATTTTTCCATTTTCAGTGTAAGAGAAAGTACACAATTTGCTCATGTCCAAACCTAGTTGCACGTTACTACTGTACATCTTATTTCATCAGAATTATCTCCTGGCTGACTTTGGTCTTGTTACCAGACTTTCTAAGGTTCCCAACTGCTTTGATGTTTTAATCCATTAATTTCCCAACACCCACCATTTTACATTCTGGAGAGAGGAGTTACCACCATCATTCTCAAAGTGAGGTGCTGGGCGGGCGGCTGTCCTTTGCTGTAGCCCCTCTGTGAGAACCCTCCCTCCTTACCCCTGCTGGGTTCTTTCTTTAAACACTTTACTGTAAAGGACAAAGGCGCCAGACCCCAACCACCTCCCCCAAATGTTTGATGACGGTGTCCGAAGTCTGTTTCCCCTGTTCCTGCTTCCAGCCTTCCAATTTGGAGCCTTCCAAATGCAGGTTCATTGACCAAAACTAGTGATTTGCATCTGACAAGAGAACTCGGTGGCTAGTGAAGATCCATATGGACCTTCAAAGCAAATGGATCCCAGCTTGATGGTACAAACACAGAACGATAAGGACAAGAATTTGTATTTTGTTTTGACAGGGAAAAATCCAACTGGAAGTGAAACATGTAAAAATATACAGAGCTGTAGATTATTTGTCAGTGTGTAATCCAAAGCTATGAAACTGAACAGCGAAAATAAGCATATGCGGTGTTTGTATACAGATATCTTGATAAGATAATACTGGCGTCTCTGCCATACTGACATCCTGTTTCTAGTGATGTAAAGGATTTGATAGCAGGCTTTAACTTTTGTATATAGATTGGAAACCCACACATTAGCTTATGCTCTTGTAAGTAAGAATGTGGCTAGCTACCTAAAATTAATTTCCTATCTGAAGTGCCTGGTTCTGAGGCTTATTTTGCGTGTGGCAAACTGACAGAACTAAAACATTTTTTATAACAAAATGACAAAAAACTGCTGGTAAAATATCAAATAAATTTATATTTATCTGAAGGAAAAACAAAATGACAAGATTGTAAATATATTATTACATTATTCTCTCCTGTTCAATTTTTGTAAAGACCATTAAAAATGAGAAGTTTCTGCAGCTGTCATTTTAAACATTCCTCATCAAAGTATCCTGGTAGGTAAGAAAGCTGAGGTTCACAAGATGGGATCCCACTCCATTTAACAGGGAAACACTTGGCAAATAAGAGTAACTTCTCATTGTCGGTTGCCTTGCTGGACTTCAATTGTGCAGAAAAAATACCACTAGTCACAGCTGCCCCAAGTCCACTGGATGGTCACCAAATCCATCTACTTCAATACACGGAAGAACTTACAATCTCATCCGAACTAGGTTACTATAAAAGTATCTTGTGTCACCTGCCAATTTCTTACGGTAGATATAAGTTAGTCTATCTATTAATTCTTACCTTAAGAAACATAGAAATGAAAGGAACATTTTCAGTAGGAGTAAATTCAATATTATTCCTAAGCATATTTATGCCACACGGTGACATGATAGCTTTGAAATTACAACATTCTGGTAGTCTTAAGTAGCATCTTTGAAGTTCATTTAATAACTTGTATGATAAATAGAGTGATTCATCATGTTAGCAAAGGAGTTGACACATTATCACTCATTCATTGGACAGGCATCCACTAAGCAACTACTATTCACTGACTGGACTCTGTTCTGTCTAAATAAAGCAGACAGACGTGCTCCTAATCTCTGAGAGGTTGGAATCCAATCAAGGCAATAAAGAACAATGACTGAAAGGTTTGTCCTTAGTGACATGTCCTAGGAACTAATCAGATGATTGGCTAAGACAGGGAATATTGCCTAACCAGGGGATATGTGGTTGGGGGCTGCTGTCCTGTACCCGCCAGGCCTTTCTTCAGGATGGGAGGATGCACGTCCCCCATGGCTAGAAGTTTCTGAGGGCAGTCAATTCTCTGGGTGTCCAGAACTGCCCCCTAAGTATATACCCCCTTTCTGAGAGAGCAGAGCCCTATTAGAAAAGAATTGCTCTTCCTGTCCCATTTGGGGTGCTGCAGAGTTCCTCCAAGCATCAGAGCTGCTCAGAGATTAACTGAAGTTGTGACTTCACTGCACCATCACGCCCTTGCTTCCCCCTCCCCTACAATTACCCCCAATACACTTCCTGCATATTGTCATCTCTCTCTCGGATTCTATTTCCTAGGTAACACACCTCCACACCAGGGTCCCATGGCTGTCCATCAAACCTACCCGATTAAATATCACAGCCAAAAGGCCAGGGTGAAAATTGGTGTTGGAAACTTGACTGAGAAACTGCTGTAGAAGAGGTGAGGACACAATACTGTAGTCACTGCATGCCCAATATTGCATCATATGACATAAATAATTGAGAACTCGAATTTATTTGGAACAGAATACTGGAATACAAACAGTGAGTGGTCTCTAAAGAATATGCTAGAACTTTTGTGATTTACTCTATCAGGAAGAGGATGTCATGTTTTTGAAGAAGAACAGAATTATACAGAATGGAGTTTCAAAGGTATATCTGATCGAGTGGAAAACTGAGGTCTGTTAAAAATATATTACAAGAGCCAAGATGAGAAATTATGAACCAGTGAACTGGGGTAGGGAAACGCAGATGAACAGCAGTGGGGAAGTGTTAGTGATGTTATTCTCAGGGACATTTCACAAACATGTGGCTAGACCATGGTAAAAAGAATAAGTTAACAGTGGATCCCTGTGCTGTAAGACTGGCGATTGCTTAAATTAGCTCAGGTGAATAGTAACAGCATCAGTCTAAGAGACGAGTTTCAGGAAACACGGTCTCCGGAAATTGTCTAAACTAAGAGGCAAAGGTCGCATGAGGCCTCTTCCATCCTCTGCCTTCCCTGTCTGCTCCCGACAGCCGCAGTAGCCAACAGTTTGTGATGTCTGACACAAGCGTGAGCACCGAGGCCACACCGGAATGAAGGCTGCTGGAGCAGGGAGGGACAGCGAGCCCAGGCGTGAAGCGTTTCCTGAGAAGCAGCCTTCCTATTACACGTGAGGAAAACCAACCGCGAGCTGCCTACCTTTGCATGGATTCAAGCCCGCCTGCCTTTCCTGCTGTGTTTTGTGCACACAAGAGCTGGCATGTAGGCCAGAGGTGTGGGGGTGAGGGGATTCACCAGAGGCAGAGTGGGGAGCAGAAGACGCAGATTGAATAAAATCCACTGCTGAGGGGAGCAGTGGGAGACAGGAGAGGTCGCTGCGCCATGTGGGTCACTCTCTGGCCTGGCTGGGTTTGAACTCCTGCTGCAGTGGCTGCAGACAGCTTCCTAGTGCTGAGACTTAACCCCTGCGCCACTGGCGAGGCCCCTTGTCCTACCATGTAGAGGTCACATTTCTGTGAACTTTCTTATTTACATTTTGGAGCTGAATGGGCCTCCAGGATATTATGTTTAGCAAAATAAGCTAGGTGATGATAAACAATATGATTTCACTTATATGTGGTACATAGAAAAATACCTACGACAAAAGCAAACTTTAAGACTGTTCCAAAAATGTATTAATAGGGCCCTCCCTGGTGGTGCAGTGGGGTAGAGCGCTGCACTGAGCTTAAGCCACTTCCGCATGAGTTCGATCCCTCATGAGTTCGATCCTCGCCTTCCCCAAGGAGATCCACATGGCGCGGCAGACCTCTCCTGGCCCACCCGCTGCTCCCCTCAGCAGTGGACTTCGTCGATCTGCCTGTTCTGCTCCCCACTCTGGTGAATCCTCTCACCCTCCACATCTCTGGTCTGTACCCCAGTTCTGTATGAATAAATTTTAAAAAATGTATTAATACCCGAAAAGAAGGGAGGGTGGACAGTCAGCTGACAGGGGATTAAAGTATTGTGACTTTAACGTAATGTACACAGACACGAATCTAAAATGATGAACACTTGAAACCTGTATAATGCGCTAGGGCACTGTTACTGCAGTAGTGTCTTTTCATGGGATAAGGCGTAAAGTCACAGCACTGTGAGGCTGTCCACGGCCCCTGCAGTCCGATCCCTGGCCAGGGAGTGACCCACAGGGTGCAGCAGACCTCTCCTGTCTCCCTGCTGCTCCCCTCGAAGGTGCATTTCAGTCCATCTGCCTGTTCTGCTCTCCACTGTCTCTGGTGAATCCGCTCACACCCTGCACCTCTGGCCTGTCCCCCAGTTCTGTATGCCTAAGTAATCTTTTTGAAAAATTATTATATAGCAAATAAAAAGGATATAGTAAAGAAAGTAGTAAAGCTTTTCTCTATATTCTCAAAATGAAAATATTCTCCAGAACAGACATAACACACTAGGTAAGACATCAGACACCAGTGAATGCTTAGGGAAGGACAGGATTTTTTTTCCCTTTTTAACTGGAGAATTCACTGATTACCCAGAGTGCTTGGAATAGAGCCTGGCTCACTTAAGGTGCTCAATAAATGATTAATGTATTAGTATAGGAAGAGGTTTACAATGTTTCCTACTGATGCTGACACCAATTATAAAAGGTGCTTGTGATCTGGATTTCATATAGGCTAGAATCAAAGGACTAAAAAGAGATTTCTGTAGAATTAGTGGGCAAGCCAGCAAGGAGCCAACAGAGAACGACGTGAAGGAAAAGGATCTGTCCATCGACTGCAGAGTGACAAACGTGAATGGCGGACGGACCGGTAGACATTACATTTGCTAAGGATGGTCCCTTTTCCAGTTTGGCAATACTTCTTTTAATATTTCTGGAGCACTGATTATTTTCAGCTCTTAAACTAAACCTACTCTTTCCAAATTTTAATTCTGTCAAATCTCAATTATCCTAATTTTAGAATGACCTAAAAAGATATTTTAAAGTCACTGACTATCTCCAATTAATTATCTCTTTCCTGTATCCAGAATATAAATACCATTTTTAAAACCTTTTTTTGGGTAGAAAACCGAATTAGGACTTTTCCAGTAATAAATTAAAAGGACAATTTCATTGTTTAAAATGTCCTTTATGGGGCCCTCCCTGGTGGCGCAGCGGGTTAGAGCACAGCACTGAGAATCTAAAGCCGCTTCCGCACAAGTTCGATACCCGCCTGCCCCGGAGGTGACCACATGGCGTGGCAGACCTCTCCTGAGCCGCCCGCTGCTCCCCTCAGCAGTGTACTTCGTAGATCTGCCTGTTCTGTTCCCAGCTCTGTCTCTAGTGAAGCCTCTCGCCGCCCCTAAGCCTCTGGCCTGTACCCCAGTTCTGTATACACAAATAAATAAATCTTTAAAAAAAAATGTCCTTTATGTACTTGTCATTTAAATTATTGAGTAAATATTAAATTAGGAAATCATAATGATATTCAACTATTACATATAAAGTACTATTGCATTTTGTCATGTTTAAGAATTGGGTAGACTGAAAACACTATCTGTATGGAAACAACGTGGGCAGAAACTTGCAGGATTCTAGTGCTTCTGACATTTTTTATGAGTAGATTCCAGTAGAAAGTGAAAGACCAGAAGTTACTGTTGACACGGGGTGACATGATACTTACGGAAGGGAGAAATTATTTACAGGCACGTGGGAGAGTGTTTAATAGAGGGGGCGGGGGGAGTATGGAAGATGTGTGGAAGGAATTTAATAGGGGGAAACTGGCTAAAGACATCAATGTGTTAGCAGAAAGACCAAAATCCTAATTTTTTTTAAATATTTTCTTTGGCTTTTATGCCTATCATTAAGAGAAAACCACAGAATTTCTAAGAAGGAAAACAACTTGTGTCACTTGAATAGGTTAAGGTCAGAAACAGAGAAACCAGTGCCAGGAGAAATACAAGGAGGTTGAATCCATTGAGATACTTCAGTTTGCAACCAACAAGAAAAAAACAAAACAAAAACAAACAAACAAAAAAAAAACCAAGCCATCCAAAACAGCAGGACATGTTTCAGCATGCAAAATAAATCCAGGGGTGGAATGACTTGACAGGCATTCTGGACAGCTTGATAACCTTATCAAGGACAGTGTTCCATGCACACTGCTGAGTTGCTAAGGCTGGTAGTGTCTTCCTCACAAATGTTTGATGCTGCTCCGAAAAGTTCGACTGCACACCCCATCCTGCTGAACTTGCCTTGGACCTGTGTCTTTCCCTGGGCTATAAAATTCAGGAAAAGGGAAGCTCGTCACTTCCAGGCATTTGAACTCCAGCGTCCAGCACTCCCTCTCCAGTGCCTGTGCAGTTGTATTGAAATAAGCCATCTGCATCTTGGGCTTCTTGATTTCTGTCGCTGGATGGGCTTGTAGTTGAATAAAAAACTGTTCTTGGGCCCTCCCTGGTGGCGCAGCGGGTTAAAGCCCAGCACTGAGAATCTAAAGCCGCTTTCGCATGAGTTCGATTCCCGCCTGCCCCGGAGGTGACCACATAGCGTGGCAGACCTCTCCTGGCCCGCCCGCTGCTCCCCTCAGCAGTGTACTTCGTCGATCTTCCTGTTCTGCTCCCCACTCTGTCTCTGGTGAATCCTCTCACTGCCCCTGCACCTCTGGCCTGTCCCCCAGCTCTGTATGCATAAATAAATAAATAACTTTAAAAAAAAAAACAACTGTTCTTGACATATATTTTGATTTTCAAGGTTAATGTTACTACTAGAGCATACCACAGCTATTTTGATACATACCCTGCCTAGTATGGAGGTTTGCTTTTGTGTGTGGTGTTTCTTTATTTTTACCTAGAAACCCCATGCAGTTATGATAACATCCAGGGAAAAAGAACTTTCTTTCAGGAGCGTCTTAAAAGTGAAAAAATATTCTATTATCTCCAAGGATTTCACTTTATGTTTAAATGACTAAAATTGGGTCAAATGCTATGCTTATGCCCATCACTGATCAAGAAAGCTACCCACAGGACTGTACCAAATCCAATTCAAAATTAAGTCTTGGGACTGAAAGTGAGCCCATTAAGAGAAGGTCAAAGCACGATGATGGATGGGGAATGTGTGAACGTTAGTGCTATAAGTGGACAAGGGCATAGATATTGTAGAGTAACCAAAAAACGCAACAGGATCATAGGTAGGCACCATTCTTGTTTCTTTCCCTCCCACTTTCTGTCATCTTCCTTGCTCCTTCTCATCTCTTCTCCCTTCTTCATTCTACCCACTGACTCATTCCACAAATGTTTACTGACTTTTGACTTTGTAATTGGTACTATGATCAACGCCAAAGGGGGGGGAAATGAACCTATACACTAGTTAGAGGGAAAAATCAGGTACTTGGCATAGAAAGGAAAGGAAGCAATATTCCACAGAGAAAGGCACTGAGATTGCAGATTTCAGTAAACTTTACTATACACGGAAGCAGGATTGAGGGTGTCTTCCAGACATTCGTATTAGTACATGCCAAGAGCAGACATAAGGGGTGCGGGTGGGTGGGGCGAAGAGACATCAGGCTGACACTCTGAGTGTGGGCTTGGTACACAGGTTCTTGAACTCATTCTTTAATAAAACTCTTACAGTTAGAAGGATGAATGACCCAATACATGATTGAATATATGTATTCATGTAGTATGGGATATATGTAATCAGATTTTTCCTGATGAAAAATGTAAGGCAATATGGCAATTCTACTCATATAAAAATGTACTGGGGGCCCTCCCTGGTGGCGCAGCGGGTTAAAGCACAGCACTGAGAATCTGAAGCCACTTCCGCATGAGTTCGATTCCCGCCTGCCGCCTGCCCCGGAGGAGACCACATGGCGAGCCAGACCTCTCCTGACCCGCCCGCTGCTCCCCTCAGCAGTGTACTTCGTCGATCTGCCTGTTCTGCTCCCCACCCTGTCTATGGTGAAGCCTCTCACCGCCCCTGAGCCTCTGGCCTGTACCCCAGTTCTGTATGAATAAATAAATAAATCTTTAAAAAAAAATGTACTGGGCTATATTTTCATCACCAACCAACTTCAAATCACAACTCTCAAATGTGACATTCTGTGACCACGGGAATATTCAGATGCAGAATCAGAATCATTCCAATGTGTAAGTTCTAGTGTATTCATGCCATGATCATCTTATTTGCCAAGGACTTAGCTCTTCATAATTATACATTATTGATATTGCAAACTGAATCAAGAAGACAAACCAAAACTGCCAGTACATCTTGCTAGTTTGTTCAAGGACAGTGAGTGGTATTTTGTAGTGTCTGGGATGTGTGTGTGTGTGTGTGTGTGTGTGTGTGTATTCAAAGCTGTTCTGTCAGGAAGACATGGAGTCAGACATATTAACAATGTTGAGTCACTAATGGAAGATTTCTTAAGATCAATGTTCTTAAAAATATATATAAATATTTTCTTCACTGGTTAGCAATCCTTGATAGACCTTCCCATCCCAAACCTGTTCCCAGCAACTTATCCAAGTTTGAATTCTCCAAAAACTGATAATCTGAAATCTACAAACATCACAAAATAAACCTCCTCTCCCTGCTCAGAATAACCCACTTGCCTAACTGGTAATGGACTTCAACTGGGTAGACAGTATCTGATAGTACCTTACCAACCTACCATAACACAATTTTTCTTAAGTCAAACTAATTTCAATTTACCAAAACTGCATTTGAACATAACATTTCTGAACAAAAAAAAAAAAAAAAAAAAAAAATGGAGCTGGGCTTAAGGCCATAAGTCAGCCCCAAGACTTTACCTTGTAGAAGATCAACAAAAGGAAGTGTCTCGGAACCCAGCTCTATAAAATGGAGCCCAAGCTCCTGTCGCAAGCAACTGGGATGTTGGTATACTGCTAAATGCTGATTATTTCCTTTTAGACAGAGAGCCAAATGAAGGGAAAAGTAAAAAGAAAAAAATCAAATATATAAACTGGCAAAAATAAGACCTCTAGATCTGTATTGAAATGCAACTGGCACCACTGTTGAGAAACTACAGGGCCTCCCCCGCAAGGCAGATTCTTCTTACAGCCTATGTGTATATGTCTTTACACCTGCGACTGTTTGAGTGCATTGCTGCACTGATATAAATTATCTCTGAAGATATAGCTAAATAAAAATTATGTCCATTTAGAATCATTTTCTTTTAATAGCTGCCATTAATCACCAATTAAATCTACAAAGAATAAAGTTCTCCAACGAGGGATGATCCACATCATCTACTGTAATACGCACCCTGCCTCTGTGTGATATTTAAGGATTTCTAAAGAATTATAAATGTGGCTATTAATGCTACAGCGAAACCATAACTGTAAGTTACAAATATAATTTTAGTATTCACACAGCATACTGTGTCTCTGGAGAACCTATGAATATTAAGTTAAATCCTTAATGGTTAGTCACCAACATTGTAGATGGGATCACAAGTTCTTTTACTACCTTGTGGGCCCCTGTAGGGCAGAGAAAGAGATCACTGCCTCGGACTCAGTGGGGAATATATTACTCCCACACAGTTTTCCTCAAAGCCGCGCGTACTCAGTTGAGCTATGCTTTATAATAAAGTTCCCAGCCTTCTCCTACCCACACTCAATGCCCTGGAATTGAACAAAGCTACAGCTGTGCAAAGAAAATATTCTTCTGTTGAAAATGCTTAATTTCATTTGATAAATCATGTTTTCCAGTTTTCCAAGCCCCCCCAAGCAGCCCTTTGAGATGAAATTGTTTCAGCACAAAACAAAATAAAGTTATTGCTTTTGTTCTTAATTCTAGAGAATAATTAAAATGCAATCGATTTGTAGGTTGTGTTTCACAGACCCAATAACCAAACAACTCCTACCTTTATTTATATGAGAGAAAGAATTCAAGGTCCAGCAAAGGAGAGAATAAGGAAATGGCCAGAAAGGCCAGCAGGGAGAAAGCCATATTAAGTATTCATAAAACTCTACAGGACACAATCCAAGTCAAGGTAAACACATACAAGGGACATGAAAGATACAGGGAAAACTGAAACAATAATTAGGAAATTGACACAGCAGTAGTTTAAATGGCTTTAGCCTCATAAAAACTCCATTACACTGCAGAAGGGAAACGTACATTTTCATGACATTTGGGGAAGGTTTATTTGCCAAAATACCTCAAGAGTTCTTCGTTCTTTCTTGTATCATATAACAAAAGAATCATTGTAGGAAAAATATCTAATGTTCAAAAGTAATTGCTTTGAGCTATTCATAAAAATGTAAAAATATCCAATGAGCCACTTGAAATATTAACAAACTCCTGAACGGGGTGGCAACTTAGGACGTGGAGAGCACCTGTCAGTGCCCCGCAAAGGGGGTTCTGGGGCCAGGAAGAGGGTCAGCCCAGGCTGTCAGCAAGGAAGGAAGCCACCCTTCAGGGCCTCCTGGGAGCCTTCGGCTGAAGTCTCCGGCTAAAACCTCCAAGGCCTGAGTTTGACCCCTTGATGCCAGCCAGGGGGGGCCCTGCAGGCACAGCAGACCTCTCCTGGCTCCCCGCTGCTCCCCTCAGCAGTGTGTCTCAGCTGATGTGCTCCCTGACTGTCTCTGGTGAGTCCTCTCATCCCACACACCTCTGGCCAGGACCCCAGCGCTTGTACTTATAAATAAATAAAATAGAAGTTAATTAAGTGTTGGGGGAAATGCAATAGGATTGGTCCACTACTGAACAAGTTATAATTAATCCGTAGAGTGCAGATACGCCTTTAAAACTATGGGGGGAATTGAGGCCATAAAAAGATCAAGGTGAATGCACCTAGAAGCAGCACAGCGCACAGTTTTTTGGCCCGTCACGACTCCTGCTGTGAATGCACACCCCACACAGTGTTCAGAACAGCCCAGAAACAGACTGTCCAGACTGGCCCTGTTTTGCCTAAGGCTTCCCCACAGAGGAAAAGGCTGCTCAGACTTCTTTGCTTTTGCAGCACACAAACTGCCGCAAGCCCCTGGTCCTCCCCTCAGGCCCCACCCAGCCCAAGGTGTCTCTGGGGGTTACCCACCACAGGCAGCCCCATAAGAGCTGGGGTACAGGCCAAAGGTGCAGGGGCTGTGAGAGGAATCAGCGTAGACAGAGTGAGGAGCAGAACAGGCAGATGGCCTGAAATACACTGCTGAGGGGAGCAGCGGGCGGGTCAGGAGAGGTCTGCCCTCTGCATTGTGACCCGGCAGCCTCTCGGTGACTGCTACCCTAGTGAGGAAGCATCGCCTTAAACCATCTGAAATGGGGAGCTGAGGTCTTCAACCCACTACCCCTGCGCCTAAGGCATTGGGGTCCTGGGGGTGTCCTGTCCCACTACCCCTCATCAGCCCATACCAACCTCACTGACTGTTCCTTTATTTTTATACATCCCATGCATCTTGGCACCATATTTAATTTTAGCCTTTCCTAATCCCCAAGACAGGATGATGCAAGTATTCCTGTCATGTTACAGGAGACTGGCATGTAACCCCCCAATAAATTCAATGCCACTGTCATCCATACCCCATTGATTCTGTCTGGTATTGTCTCAGGTGCTGTGTTTTTAATTTACACAGGATCCAGTAGTTATGAAAAG
>NW_004567117.1:44063883-44095143 GCF_000260355.1 Condylura cristata | reverse complement strand
ATCAATGCTGTCTGGCCTATCAGCTAAAGGCTGGCCTCCCCAAAGCCCAGGTCTTGGTCTCCTGCTGCTCCCCCACAATGCGGGGGGGGGGGGGGCTCGCTCACCTGGCAGGCAGACACCAGAGGGTGCTGCTGCACACGCCCCACCCCCACCCCCTCCTGCACTGTAAGGCCCCGCTCCCCCACAGTCCTTCCTTCCAGAGCCTCAGGAGACAAGGGTGCGTTCGTTAGGGCCTGGTTCATGGGGAGCCTATTATTAACATTTAAAGATGTCTAAGCCCCTGGGTTAGGAACTTGTCCTTAGGGGGCTCAGGGCCTACTGGAAGGATGAGAAGAGGTGACACCATTAAAATCAAACACAGGATGAGCCGTGCTCGCTGGGAATGGCTGTCAGGGAGAAAGCAGAGGAAACCTGAACGACTCGACTCTGACAGCAGGAATTTCCTCTAGTGCCCGTAAGTCATGCGAGTGGTAATATTCTACTTCTTTCTGATAGTAAAAACAGGAATTGAAAGGATTTTAAAATATCACTACCCAAAAAGTGCCTTTTATTTGCTCATCCTGTCATCACTGAACTATGAAAATCCGATGTCTCCAGGGTGGGGTGGGGCGAGTGAATTTACAAATATGTTCTTGATTTTCATGGACACCTCCAAGACTCCTTCCCAGGGTAGAATTACACACAGGGCCAGAGACACTGTGTTTGTATTCATTTCTGTATGCTGATGTGAAATAAAGACTGCTCATGCAAAGTTTATGTAGCATTTCAATAAACCCTTTATGTTCGAAATTCAGTAGATTAAGCAAGTCTTACATCTAATATGATGCAAAGCATCCAGAGCTCAAAATGCTGCCTTTCTGCAGAATTTATGTGACAAATCTTAATTACACATTCTCTTAAAATACTTTCTTAATTTAGGTGAACAGTCAACAGACTAAATATTGCTAATGTGTATATTGAACATAGTTCAAATTATGTTCAAAATGCTTAAATAAGAGAATGGTATTAGTTATTTCAGTCTGAGAGCATACACAGACACTGTCTAGTGCAGCCTAACTCGGTGTAAATCGCAAGGTAAATATTCCTTCCATCCTGCCAACAGCATTGTCCATCAAAAACACACGCACACTTACAGATGCCAGAGGAAGACAAATATCAGCACTGTTCTGTTATACTAAAGGTCAGCTCCTTCTAAACTTTATATGGGAAACTCCTCCTGCTAGAAAATCATTATTATTAAAATTTGTTTTATCTTAATTATGCCTTTGGTGTTAGTCTCCAGAATAACCTTTTCACTCTAAAACATACAGCTATAATCATTCCCCATGTGTAAGATCGTTTACAAGCCATCACAAATTCAGACAAGAAAAAAGGAGGTAACCTTTTACTAAATTAACCTGAACCTGGAAAACTCATCTTAAGCCTAAAAGTAAAAATTCAGTAAAAAAAAAAAAAAAAAAGTACTGAGTTTATTCATCAGTAATAAATGTTAGCGCCCAATCATGACCCTTAACTGTCATTTCAGCTTGTTTTTCACTTATTCCAACTAAAAATGTTCACATCCGAGCATGAAAGTTGAGCTATGTGTGATACGATACCATTCCTAGTTGAGAAAAATTATACGTATTGTTGCAGATATAGAGAGGGGCCTCTGATTGATTCTAAAATCTGAAAGCCTTTGCTTGACTTCAGATGCCTCACCATTCCCATTTTCTTTCAACCTCATAGGGTCAGTTCATTCAGGGTGAGCGAACTGTCGGGCAGTTGCATTAAACCACTTGGTCCACTCCAGCCTCATGTAGGCTGCCAAGGGACATTTTTCTCTGAATAATATTGTTTGGCATCTGCATTGATCAAATTAACTGGTCACTTGCCAAATGTCTACTCCAATTTGGTACATAGATAAAGATTATGGACAGGTGAGAATAATTTAGTGTATGTCTGGAATTTGCTAAATGCCTGAAAGAGTTTATATATTCACCTGAATTACATAAATTATACTCAAAAATAACTTAATCACCCTTAGAACCCCTAGCAAATTAATGAATAGCTTCCATTATAGAAGAAACCTATGCTACTGAAAATAAATTGAACAACATAGACCACATAATCAGATGATAACAGCATTATTTTTAAAACTGTTTTTACTAAGGGTGTGAGACTGTACTGTGATGATAACTACAGATGTTTTGCATTTGTTTGCAAGTTTCCCTCTACAAAAGAGTTAGGTCCACATTTGAAAGACTATCGAAATCTAGGGGATACATTGAAAGATTAAAAGACCGCTGAGATGCCAGGCAGTTTTCATTGGCTTCTTTTCTCAGCATACTGCTTGTTCCTTATGGAAAGACAGGCTAGTCTGGACGGAGAGGTATCGCTCCACAGTTGACAATCCATCGAGTGGAGAAAGCAAAGTGGCTGTGCCGCAGAAGTAGTAACTGCTTTCCAGTCTTATCCACATATGTAATCACCTAGCTTTTATGAAAAGTTAAAAAATAAAGGCAAATGCACCAGAAAATAAGAATTGCATCTTCATGTTAGAGAAGATTTGATATATATGGTACATGCAGGTAAAGTGTGTGTCTGGCTATAAATCTGAGGAAAAACACTGCAGATATGTTTGCCTGTGTATGTGTGCACAATCCTTAAAATGACCATATGTCATATTGATGGTGCAAAGACTGTACGTAGACTACCATGTAGACATTCTGAGGAATTTAAAAAATATCCTATATATTGCACATTATTTTTCTTCCACTGCCAAGAATGAAGATAATGTTTCTGAGAGCATTTGACTACAGTAATTAAGTGTCAGTTTAATCAAGAAAAACTCTGCCAGAATTTCTCTCTTGAACAGGGTTTATCTTCTCACAGGTGATCCTGGTCTCTCACAGCACATTTTCTAGCTTAATGGCTTTGCTTCTCCTCAAAGTCAGCTCCTTTCCGTTGGAAACATTCATGTCCAATCTCCCGACTCTTTGGTATTATCTGATGCAGAGAGATTTTACTCATTCTCGCAGCTCTAGTGTAATTCTGTGAAGACTGCTAACTTATTTGTGCATACAAGGACAGGATGTGTAGTCCAGAGGAGCGGCGGGCGGGGTAGGGTGAGAGCTTTCATCAGACACGGCACTGGGAGCCACTGAGACCCACTGCTGAGGGGAGCAGTGGGGAGACAGAGGCCTTGCTGCTCTCTAACTGGGGATCTGTCTCTTAGTGGCTGGCAATAGCTTTTGGTAGCACTGAGACTTCACACCTGTGCCACAAGGGAGGCTCTAGAGCTCCAGTTTAACTATCACTTTCCCATCTTTTGGGTGGGAAGACCGCACTGGGATGTATTCTTAGAAATGTCAGCACTGGTCCCTTTGTAAGGAAACGCCAAGCTTCCACTGAGGCTAAAAGCCTGGGTTTGTTCACTATCCTATCTGGCACCTGACAGACATGGTGAGAAGAGGTAATTATTTGTTTAATAATAAGTGAAAGGTTTAGTCATAGTAAGTCTTGGTTTCAAAGTCTGGGCAACAAAACTTAACAATTGAGATAGACTACTATCACCATGTTCTTTGATGATATCAATACTCCAAGTCATCTGCTCTGTCAATAAATAACATTTCCCCTATATACCTCTGCAATAATCACTATTTTTTCCTCTCTATGCCTTTTGCTCTCGTATCCCTTGTTAAGAAGCACCAAGTGTAAATTAGTCCAATAACACTTCTCCCTTGCAAACGACTCATTCTCGGTTTTCTCTCCCCTTTGGTTTAAACCAGTTGCACTTGACTTTGTACACCACATGCTGTAGTGAACTCACTTCCTCACGTCCTAAGACACTTTCTCATCAAATCTCCTCTTTCCCCAGTCTTTCTCTCAGTAGTCACTTAAAGATGTATCTTAGAGAAAGAAGCAGAGAAGAAGCAACTTTCATCTGTGACCCCCATCTCCAACCTGCACCTGTATTTTCAACTTGCATCTTTTCTCCTATGACAAAGAAGCAAATATTCCCCTCGGAGGCCAAACCCCAAGGATTTCACTCCTCGGCAGAACCTCTGCTCACCTGCAACAGTCATTTCTGCAACTTTCAAGAGATCCAATTTCCTTGAGACACAAACTGTCTTTAATAACTTCAAATGCTGGCATATTTAAGCACACAGTGATATGCCGATGCATACTGAGATCGTTACGTCATCAAATGCACACCAGACAAAAAGGACCGTTCAATCATCACCACCTGGTTGCTACCTGCATCTCACAACACAACCCCTAGAAGAGAATGTAAGAACTGCCAGAAAATGTTGTCATCTCCCCGGCAGTTGAATAGATGATCTGGACTGCCCCCCGAAGAATGAGTAATAACCGTCGTATTAGTAACCACAGACCACAGAGTAGTAATCATCTAATTGTGTGCTATTGTCATAAAGTGCTCATTGTTTGAAGACTTCAGGGCTCGCATTGTTAACTTCCCATTCTGCTCTGGTAGCTGGCTGACGCTGAGACATTCTAGGGAGTACTCAGTAGTTGACCTTTCCTGTGTCAATAGCTGCAAAGATGAAGATGTGCACCATTTTTCCTTGGGCTGATCTGGACAGAACAGAGGTTGGGAGACCTCAGGACACTATGCTTTCACTAGAACAAACGGCAAGACCCTTCATCGCCCATGGTGAATTTTACATTACTTCAGCTTACCTGCACCTGTATTTTTACCCAGATCATTTTAAATTCCAAAGGCCTGTAGCTAATCATACGACTGTAGAGACAGTCATATAACATTAACTCACTAATTAATGTAAAACCATAACTCTTCCCTTCAAAGAGTAATCAAGTGCACTGAGGGGTTAATATAAGTAATATTTTACATATTCCTGCATCCCGAATACATTTGACTGCTAATGTGATGATAAATACATTTTCAAAGCTACTTAACAAATCGTTGAAATGAAAACAAGCTTGTTTAACTGTATGTGAAAGCAAATCAGGTATAAGTTGATAAATCCTAAGTAAATAGTAGTAAATTAAACTCAGCAGTAAACTAAAATGAATAATAAATCGCAAAGACGGGCTTATTCTAAAATGGCAGAAATGTTTTTACTATTAGGAGTTTATGAAGGTAATTCACCACATAAAAGGCTAAATGGGAAAGAACCCCCCCCCTCATCTTAATATACGCCCAATGAGACGATTAAAATTTTAAATATATTCCAAGAAATCAGAACTTGGCAAATTTAAATAAGCAAGATACCACTAGATTTCATGGTCTCCAATCAATCATCATCTCCATCAATCAATCCATCATCTAAACACTCCACAATTGTAGTGATCAGTATGGTTATGAGACAAAATACACACGTCTCAACCAAAAGCAATTCTTAACTTAAGTACTTAACTATGATAGAACTGAACGATAACTGAACTATAATAAAAGATACAAATTAATACTAGTTAAGTGTGTAAAGATTAAACAGAATAGGAAAATTACAAGATGTAATTGAAGAAAACAAACTTTCTAAAGGAAAAGGAGACTTGAATTGTGTAAAGTTATTAATGGTCTAGCGAGCCAAACTTTAAATCACAAAGTTAATATTGCCCATATTGGAGAGTGCATATTGGAATTTTCTTTAGGGTACAGAACAATAATTTGGGGAGTTATCTGCCAAAAGTGTCAGAGAAAGAGTCAAGAAAATTTGGAGAAAAAAAAATTTAGCCATCACTCCATGAATTAAAATATGTCATTGCTAGTGAAAGCTGAATTACTTTTAAGATGAAATGTTGACAAGGCAGATATAATAAAATATTCCCGACTTTCAAGCAAGACTCTAAAAGTAATAATCTGGTAAGTGCCAAAGAGAATCTCAATGCCACTTACTGGATGGCACATACATTTCTGTTTACATCATAATGCCTCCTTTTAAAAATTATTCTGAAGGAAGTTTAATGATTTCACAAATTATTCCTTTTACAGTTTATGCTATTTATTTTTTCCAGAATTTCTGCTGGTGCTCACATTTTTGGTATCAAAATAAGACCAGCAAGAGTTGTTAAGTAATCAATTATTATTCTGAGCATACTTCATTTTCACATTTATGAAAATGTATTAAAATTTTCATAGAAATTTGAAATCCATTAAATACTTGGCTGAAAGAAAGTCAAATACTTGGTTGTTTTTACTGTATAGCTTATGAATAGGAATCTAAATATCAATTACTTGAAGCCTAAACTAAACCCAAGAGAAAATATATTTGATAATTTTAGCAAAAAGAGAATCTGTCATTTCACTGAGAAAATAAAAGTTTCTGTATGTAATTTTACCCCAGAGTAAACGTCTCTAGCGATCATCTGAGGCTGTGTTAAATCCTCTGAACACCACCACTTCATTTATTGCTGAATGTCTGGGTAAGGAGTAACTAGAAGAGAGAGAGGGAAACTATCGACTGTGGAGATATCTACAGAGTCTGAAATCTTGGAAAGCTGATCTATACAAATGCCATGATGGGGAAGCAGTTGAAAAAATTAGTCACTTGGGGCCCTCCCTGGGGGCCCAGCGGGTTAAAGCTCAGCACTGAGAAGCTAAAGCCACTGCAACATGAGTTCGATCCCCATCCCGGAAGTGACCCACAGGGCACGGCAGACCTCTCCTAACCCGCCCGCTGCTCCCCTCAGCAGTGGACTTTGTCAGTCAGCCTGTTCTGCTCCCACTGTGTCTCTCGTGAATCCTCTCACCACCCCTGCACCTCTGGCCTGTACCCCAGTTCTGTATGCATAAATAAATCTAAAAAAGTCACTCAAGAGAGATGTGCTTTCCAACCGCCCATAACACAGTGTTTGTAAGAGATTCATAAAATAAATCACTTGTAAAATGGCTTGAAACAAGAGATTACCAAGTCTCCAGGCAACTGTTTATCAACTTTGCTGTGAGGTAACAATGCTATTCTGCTAACACAGAAGAGCAGCTCAACCTCAGAAGACATCCCCAGCCACACAGTTCAACTTGGAAACATCTGGGGTTCACAGCCTTAAGGTGCCACTGATTTGGACCCTCGTTATAAAACAAATACCCACACAGCTCTGACAACCCTGCAATGAGTTCAGTCTACTAGTTATAATAACTGCTGGAGGTAAATTCACTACAACAATTCATAGAAAATTAACAGAAATTATTATAAACTGAAAACAGGTACCAGCTTCCTTTTTAAATATTTGGTGATGGGGCCTCCCTGGCGGCGCAGGGGTTAAGTCTCAGCATAGGAAGACATCACCAGCCACGGCAGCATGAGTTCTATCCCTGGCCAGGGAGTGACCCACAGAGCACAGCAGACCTCCCCTGTCTCCCCACTGTCCCCTCAGCAGTGGATTTCAGTGGATCTGGCTGCTCTGCTCCCCACTCTGTTCGTGGTGAATCCTCTCATTCCCAGGAATCTCTACTGTGAACCCCAGCTCTTGTATGCATAAAATTTTTTAAATCTTAAAAAAAAAAAAAAACTTGGTGGGAGTTCACATGTAAAATGAATTGTTTCATAATCTTACTTTTTTTTTTGAGACAGAAATAATGACCTAAATATTAAACAACTGAATTTCTGCTTCTCTTCACCTATGAAGTAATTGGAAATTTAGTCCTATAGAAGGAGCATGTGAAATCCCCAAAAAAGCTAGTCCTGAAGATCAACCTCACAGGAGGTAGTTTACATAGGGTTGACCTGGGCTAGCCTGTAAGAGCTCCTTTACATAAGGCTGATCTGGGCACCCATGGGAGACTTTCTCTTGTCCATTGGGTCTTGTGCATTGCTGTCCGTGATCTTTCCATATGAACATATTTTAAATTCTCAAGTAATATGAATGTCCCTTAAGGGATGCAATGCATTTATCCTTCTTTATATTTCTCCTGGCACTTAGCAGGGTTTTTCAATGTAATAGGGTAGAGTTAAAAGAGAATTTGAGGGCCCTCCCTGGTGGTGCAGTTGATTAAAGCAGCACGGTAACAAGCTAAAGCCACTTCAGCATGAGTTTGATCCTCGTCCCGGGGGTGACCCACATGACACAGCAGACCTCTCCTGACCCGCCCGCTGCTCCCCTCAGCAGTGCACTTCATCGATCTGCCTGTTCCGCTCCCCACTGTCTCTAGTGAAGCCTCTCGCCGCCCCTGCAGTACTGGATTTTATCCCAGTTCTGTACATAAATAAATCTTTAACAAAACAGAATTTTTGTTTAAAAACCTATCAAAATATTTTTAGTGATTTGAAAATGTTATTTTTTGAATTGATTTAAGGAGGAACCACACATGTAGGATGTTTTGTGGGTCATTTACAGAGAGCAGCATCCTTTTGCCCTTGAATACTACATCATAGTACCACACTTTTCACGGTCTACTCTTAATTGCTGAGTTTGGTGCACTTAATCTTGTGGCTATAAAGGAATGTGTACCTCTATCTATATCAAGATTGTGGCAGTCACAAAATCAGCTGTAGCATGTTTAGGGTCTTTACTGCATATAAATACCAGTACTTTCTGGGAAGCTACATGAAAAAAAAATGAAACTAGGTCACTACCTCTCACCATACACAAAAATCAACTCGAAGTGGATTAAAGACCCAGACATAAGAACGGAAACCATAAAACACCTGGAAGCAAAGATGGGCCAAACACTACACGACATACACTTCAGCGACATCTTTAAAGACAGAGCACCCAACGTCACAATAGTGAAGGCAAGGATAAATAGATGGGACTACATCAAGTTAAAGAGCTCTGTGCAGCAGAAGAGACATTACAAGAAAACAAACAGACATCCCACTCACTGGGGAAAAAATTTTCTCATACAAAACTAGCGATAAAGGATTGATCACAAAAATTTACAGAGAACTGGTGAAACTCAAAAAAAATAGATAAATAAAATAAACAACCTCCTCAAAAAATGGGCAGAAGAGCTAAAAAGACACTTCTCCAAAGAGGAAATGCAGATGGCCAACAGGCATATGAAAACATGTTCAACATCACTCATAAGGGAGACGTAAATCAAAACCACAATGAGATACCACCTCACCCCAGTGAGAATGGCACATCTTCAAACAACTAGCAACAACACATGTTGGCGAGGATGTGGAGAAAAAGGAACTCTCCTGCACTGCTGGTGTGAATGCAAACAAGTTAAATCACTATAGAAAGCTGTTTGGAGGCTCCTCAAACTGCTAAACATGGAGCTCCCCTACGACCCAGCAATTGCACTCCTAGGTATCTACCCAAAAGACACAAAAACAGTGATTCAAAAAGATACCTGAACACCCATGTTTATTGCTGCTTTATTCAAAATTGAAAAGACATGGAAACAACCCAAATGCTCAAAAGTAGATGACTGGATTAAAAAGTTGTGGTACATATACACAATGGAATATTACTCTGCAATGAAAAAAGAGAAACATGTCTTTTGCAGCAACATGGGTGGAACTGGAAAAGATCATGCTTAGTGAAATAAGCCAGAAAGAAAAGGAAAAATACTGGATGGTTTCTCTCATAGCAGGAGTATAATGGAACAGGTGAGAAAAGAATGATAATGATGAACAGCTATATCCCAGAGACATTTTGTGGGGATGGAGTGGGGAATGGGATCAAAATCAGCGGGCAGAGGGAAGTGCACTGGACTATGGTGATGGCATGGGGTGATTTGGTGATGGGAAGCCCAGGGGAGATTGCAAATGAGATGGAAAAATGCACAAAATGATATAAAAATAAACTATTATATATAAATAAATAACAGTACTCTTAACAATGAGAATCATTTTTTCTATAAAACAGGAAAATCCATGGGGGGTGGGTGTTGAGATGACCTCAAACAGCTGAAAAGATTTTGTTTAAAAAAAAAAAAACTCAGTATTTCAATTTAATTTTCTTTTAAATCTTACTCATAGAATGGCAAAATATAAATCAAATTCCCAACATAAATTCAAAAGTTTGTAAAACCACCAAGAATTTATCATTGGTTCCTTTATATCAGGTTGAGTTGTTTTTATATCATTTACATGGCGAATGAGTATATCTTTGCAAGGATCTGATGGTGCAGCAGTTATTTAAAAATTCAGTGCAGTCATTGTTTGTGAATTTTGCAAAAACAGTGAAAAGCAGACCTCTATTTTAGTTTAAAAAAAAACTCAGCATTTAAATGTTAGTTCTAAAGTAATCAGCATCTTTTTCATAATCTTGAAGTTTCATTTTGTGAATAAAAAGTTCATTAAAAATGCTATTGTAGGCCCTCCCTGGTGGCGCAGCGGGTTAAAGCGCAGCACTGAGAAACTAAAGCCACTTCCGCATGAGTTCGATTCCCGCCTGCAGCCTGCCCGGAGGAGACCACATGGCGAGCCAGACCTCTCCTGACCCGCCCGCTGCTCCCCTCAGCAGTGTACCTCGTCGATCTGCCTGTTCTGCTCCCCACTCTGTCTCTGGTGCAGCCTCTCGCCACCCCTGAGCCTCTGGCCTGCACCCCAGTTCTGTATGTACAAATAAATAAATCTTTAAAAAAAAATGCTATTGTAAAGTCAAAGGAACTGTAAGAACCCTATGTGCATCTGTGAGCACTATCAATTTAATATATTACTGATGGTGAATCAACATTCATGATGGGAGGCATGAAAATGTATCAGACACCACGCGTTTGAATGATCAACTTTATACAACTCTTATTTGCTCTGAATCAAAGACTGTTACGTCAATCACTATGTCAGCTTTGAGAGCTGTGCAATGCACCTCATCACGTGCATTTCACTCTCGTGACTACTGACAGGTAACAAAACTGACTCACTTTGTCATGACCACTTAGCATTTCCTTGTGTTGTATCTGATGCTTCTGGTTTTATATGCATGGTTACACATGATCTCAATAAATGATAGGCTATTTATGTGGAAAACATTACCTGAGCCCTGTCCCTAAAGCAAGTAGCTGAACAGAAGAGCGCACTTGATGGCTCTGGCAGCCTTGTGTATGTGGCCGGGGTATGGAGGGATGGAAGGACGCATCAAGGACTCCAGCACAGCACAGCAGAATGCGAGTAAGATTCTGTCACCTGTATAGGTTGCCTAAGACAGCTGCTTCCAGTTCACAGAGAATGCTGAATGCCTGCCTGCCTGTGTCTGTAACTTTCTCAAGCGCAGCACCCTGTGACTCAATGGCCTGTGAATGTCCTCCAGGAAACTGAGTCTCCAGGGTCCTCTTCCTTCACTAAATCAGACCTCCAAGAGTTAGCTGTGAACTCAAAACAATTTGTGATCAGAGTTAAGAGAACCACACAAAGTGGAAAGATGTTATTTTGGAAAAGAGCAAAGTTCACATCATTAGCTTTTAATTAAATGTGTGGCATCGTTAACGAATCCATAAACACCCCATCATTGCTGACGCGCAGTTACACTGAGCGTGTTATGTACGATGTCATTAACATCTAACGTCTCCTTATGCCCATTTCTGAAACCAAAGGTCCATTTATTGGGATCAATTAATTTGTTCAAAAATGTTCACTAAGTAGCTATGATGGCAGCTTTCTATTGGGGTTATTTGGGATACAAGAGATGACAAGTATTTTCCTAAACAGCTCAGCACCAGTTGAAACAAATAAATATGAACAGGTAGAAACCAGATGCCAGCAGCTGCCGGGGAGAGCCTGGCTGGAGGCAGCACTGGAGTCCTGGTGCCTGGGTAGACATGGAGCATCAAGACTTCCTCTCAGAGAAGGTGTAGACGCACCCCTGTAGTAGTGCAAGCCAGAGCTCAGGAGCTGGGAGAAGCTGCGGTGCCTCAGGGCTGGGTGGATGCACTGTGTGTGCCCACTGCCGGCTGCCAAAAGCACTCAGCAGATACCTCTGGTGGCCAGAGTCACTCGTGTCGTGACACTAAGACATCGACAGGCATGGATCTGCAGTTCCAACTGGTCTTAAAGCAGGATGCAATTCCGAAAGCTAGTGCTTGGGCTTTATTTCCTGTTGCCAGGTTTTTAAAGACAACATCGACCTTACTAACCACCATCCCAGCATTCCTACTGACCTCTGATGACAGCTCATGTGCTTTACCGAATGAACAGACACAACCACATCGAGCCCAACCCTTGGAATCTGACTGCAGCCCTGAGCTAGGAGCAGGTGAGGGGCAGGGAGCCAGTGGATTGTGCAGAAGGTTATTGGGACTTAGGTGGTGATCACAGTGTTGGGACATACATGTGATTCTGTGCCCCTGAATCATGTGCATTGTTGCAAACCGACGTGCCATAAAAATAAAAATTAACTAAGAAGGACACAAAGCCCGACTTCATGTGCTCGGCCCCAGAAATGGGGGATTCACCACGCACATTTGCTGCAGGGTGCATGATACTTTGAGGTAAAGACAAGCGGGGGCTTGGAGAGAGGGAATTAAACACCCTGCGTTGTACAGGAGGTGGCTACAAACGGTGCAACAGTCACAACGGAGAGCAGTATCTGCACATGCACGCGTGAGTGTAACCCACCAGGTGGTTGCCGGGTGCGGGAAACAGTGGGTGAGTAAGTGGGACTGCAGTGTGTCACAGGGAACAGCGATCTGCGTGGTTTACAATGGTGACACCTTTTTCATGAAGCCATATGAGGAAATGTGACCCTACATGTACAGAACCGCAAATACCTTTGTAACTACACTGTTAGGTCTCTCTATCAGCACGAACAGAACAAGATGGCCCCATCAGAAAGGATTTCATTACATGCTCACAGAATAAGTTTTGGTAAAAGACACCTAACATGATTAGTATTAAAGGCAGTGTTGGGGCTATCTCGGTGTTTGCATGGATCAGACATTTACTTCCCAATTTTTTGTAAATAATGCTACCTTAACTGCATCCAAATATTTTCAGAGGGGTGTGTGTCTTTACACTGAAGTCACTTTTGGTATCCTAATCCCTCAAGTCAAATTTGGAGAGTCATTCATAACAGAAGAATTTTCAACAGAGCTGCTATAATTTACAAAGCAAGGATTACTCTAATTAGCTACCACTCAAATCTTTACAACTTCTACACAGACTTTACTTATTGAATGCTTCTAACTACAACTTTACTCAAAAGAAAAAATAGTTACTGCATTGAGAAAATAACAATATCTTATGAGAAAATAACAATATCTTAATTCCTATGCACTGAGGCTGTTCTATGTTAACACATGTGATATAATTTTCCAGGTAATCATGATACTATTTTAGCATCATGTCACCATTTTACAAATGAGGAAACTGAGGTAAAATCAAGTTAAATGTTTCCAAAGCCATACTGCAAATATGTGGGAAAAATGAAATTAGAATCCAGTCAGAAAAAAAGTAAATTGAAATGAAGAAATCCTTACACCCATAAACATTATCTCCCCAACCTGGTATGAGTCACAAGCACCATTGTTTTTCTAACAAGGAATAGACAAATACTTTAAAAGGAAGAATTACGTACGATTAAAAAAATCATGAATATTCATGCCACTTCTAATTTACAGAAGTTCTTGTCCCTTACATTTTGACTTATTTCACCTAAAAATAAGCTCCTAGCTCTATTGTTCTAGTAGACAAAAAAGTCGTGTCCAAAGAACTTGAAAGATAAATAAATGCTCTTTAGAGATTAACTGCAATTTTGTATCTGTTTACAACTGAAATATAGGCACAGTCCAAGATTACCATAGCAATAAATATGCTAAGTATTTCTCATTTGCTAATATATTTTATGAAACCTTCTCTCTGACAGCTTAAAAGGAACTTAAATTACCCATTCTCCAATTCAATAAGGCAAATAGACCCAGCTGATGGATTTACATGATGTAAGATTTGCTGAAAAGTAGTAAAATTTTATTTCAAGGTCTATAATCTGCTCTTCCCAGAACAAATAATATATGTTCATGTAAGTTACAAAATATGTTCACTTTTGGCCAATTAAATAGTTTCATAGCCATTGTGAGTGCAGGCTCTCATATATCTGATGATTAGATTCTTTTCACATATGCTAACGGAAAGATCATCCAGCAAAAAAAAAAGTCTTGTAATTCAAATTCCTAGAGCAGCAAATAATTTTGAAAACATGGATAGTTTGTTTAGCCTATGTGTTGGAAGAAAAAAGAACCTGGGAAAACAAACCAAGAGTAGTTATTTGGTGGCACAAATTTCCTCACTGTGCACGTTATGATGATGAAATACACCACTTTTTTTTGGCTCAACAAATATTTTGACAATCACTGTCTACTAGGCCTTGAACAGTCAGGAATGAAATACAGGGAACTCACTTACCAAAACTAGTGGCAGTTGCTAGGGAAATCAGGAAAAAATGTAGTTTAAAAATGACCTTAACTTGTGTGGGAATGCAGGAATCCCTCTAGACCCAGCACCTGGCCTGGAGAAGGGACGAGAGCTCCGGAAAGAGCCACCTCCCCGATGGCAAGCTCACAGAGGCTGCCGAAGACTGGGGCTCCGTCTTAACGTCTGGGTGTCCACCACTCTCTATGACCACTGCCCGCCACGCATGCCTACTCACACTCATTCACCCTGTGAGCCACCACCTAACAGCTCTCCTGAAACATATTCAGCTCTGTCAACAGTTGATTTTAGTTCTTACTTTGTTATAATTACTTCCCCCTTATATGGGCCCCCTACAATCTCCTATAAGTGAGACCATCTGGTGTTTTTCTTTTTCTTTAAGGCTTATTTCACTTCAGACCTTCAGATCATGGCCAATCTCTGATGGGACAGTGGCTTTTCTGAATCCTTTCCCACTGCTAGAATGCTGACGCAGATCAAGACAGTCTCCACCCCCTCAGGGATACATGCGTAAGAATCTATCAGGCAATATAACATATAACAAGCCTAGACCAATCAGTGTAACAATTAAACAGGTAGAATAGATTCTTTGGTGCAAGAGGAAGTAATGAATATCCAGTGTTTTCCTTTACAGGTTAGTGTGGAGGCCTCTTTGGAACCAGGGCAAGAGGCTGCCACCGTATAGGGAATTGGACACCTGATGGAAAATGGAATTTAGCTGATATCAAAAATAGTCAAAAGGAAAAGGTCAGAAACTTCCCAATTTGCTGGACTTTGAGTTCAACGAAGGTGACTGACAGCTTGGTTGGATTATACGGTGTATAAACAAAGCCTGGATGAGTGATCAATATATAATCCTTGAATATTAACTGGAAAAATGACTCACCAGACTAAAGGAGAGCTCAAATATTATTAAATCAGAAACTCACTCAGTTTCTGAACACGGGAGTGATATGAACATGATGCTAATAGTGAATAAAGTACCTGGCTAATAAAGGAGCCCATCATCGACGCTGGAAAGCGTGATTTGTCTGGAGATGGAAATAAAGAATGGAGGTTGGGCTGCGATGTTAGTCCTTCAAGGGCATTCACTGCTAAAGTACTTGGAGCTAGTGCGTTAGAGGGAGAAGGAGAAACAGACCAAATACAGATTTCTAAGCTGCCAGATCTAGTTTAAGCTACATCCAAGGAGACTCCAGAGAGTAAATGGAGCAGAGCTTTATTTGATTTCCAAAACTATAGCACAAAAGTAAGGAAACATATTGCCTCTCGATAATTAAAGAAAATAAAGTAAAACAAGTCAAACGATGGAATTCATCCTAGAATATATTAGAAAATATTACGATTCGTAGGATGACATTTCTAAATACCAATTTGGCTGCTCTTTGAAAAAGCAAGAACTAATTTTCCAGAATACATTAGCAAAAGCATCTAGTGGAAGAAATGCTTATTTTATAAGACATATACTCAATACACAAAAATAATATCTGCAGTAAGAGGTTTACCAAGATCCTACATCTTATGAAATTTAAAAATAAATTTAGAGAGTTCCACAGAGGATGAATATATAAAAACAGGTACAATTCTATTAAAATCCATAAAGTGATATGCTAGTTGGTGTCAAATTATACCCTTTTGGAGAACTTAAATTACCATAATATTTCCGCAAAATGCTATTTTTATATGCCCACACACATAACACCACAGGCACAAAATATTCAATATGGAAAAGCTACAGTACAATTTGTAGAATGAGAATTTAGAAGATGAATTTCAAATCACCTTCTTATTCATTTCAAGCAACAATTTCACTGGCAGAGTAGCTTGATACAGTCTGTTTTATAATAATATATTAAAAATTCTTATAAATTGAATCTTTACATACCATGAAAGTACTAATAAAAAAACTGAAAATTCAGTTTACAGAAATGTTATGCTTTGGTTTCCATAGAGTGTGTGAATATTTTATAAGATCTAAAAGGCTTTTTTTCCATAATCTTTATCTTAATTTTGTTTGCAAATATAAGATCTGATGATGCGAGTGCTTTTTGTCACCATTATTTGCATGTTAATATGAATATTGTATGTAAAACGCTTTTATGAAAATCATCACTTTTTCAACTTTAAAAATTCCAAGAATTCGGACTATGGTGGAATGCTGGCAATTTGATGGTGGGTGCACAATGGTGGCAATGCCTCAGAGGACACCCAAATATTACTGCCATTGAAAACAAATTAAGAGGGTGCTACCTGATGGCACAATGGGTTAAAGCACACCCCTAGGTAGCTCCTTGGCCAAACAGCAAGAGTTCAATCCCTGGCCAGGGAGTGACCCACAGGGCGCGGCAGACCTTTCCTGTCTCCCTGCTGCTCCTCTCAGCAGTGGACTTCATCCATCTGCCTGTTTTGCTCCCCACTCTGCTCTGGTGAATCCTCTCACCACACCTGCACCTCTCACCTGTACCCCAGTTCTGTGTGCATAAATAAATCTTAAAAAAAAAATCCACATGAACATTTTTCACTTGAATAAAAACTTAAAATAACCCTTAAATCTGAATAAATAACATTTCTATCATATTATTAAATACAGAATATTGGAGATAGAGACATGGAAGGAAAAAGTAATTTCCGATGTAAGTAATCAACTGGAATTCATATATCCTCTTCAGGACACTTGCATACCCAGCCTTTTGTAGAAAATGATTGGTAAGTGATAACACATAATAAAAATATCAATGTATACATTCACATGTTGGCATGTAAATATGTATATGTTCAATCTCATTACTACCATATGATCCACTAATCCCATTTCTGGTTATTTCTCTGAAGAATATGAAAACAATATGTCATGAAGAGACATATACCAGGGCTGCCTACCTTCACTGCAGCACTATCCACCATAACGCAGGTAGGAAAGCAACTCAAGGAGCCAACGGAAGAGGAATAAAGATGTCATACAATATATACCCACAGTGGAATAGTACTCAGTCACAAAGAGGGAAATCTACGATTTAAGACAACATGAATTGAACAAAACAATATGTCACGAAGAAATATATACCAGTGCTGCCTACCTTCGCTGTAGCACTATCCACCATAACCCAGGTAGGAAAGCAACTCAAGGAGCCAACGGAAGAGGAATAAAGATGTTATACGATATATACTCACTCATGAAAAGAGGAACATTTACCATTAAAGTCAACTTGAATTGAACTGGAAGGGATCAGGCTAAGTGAAATTAATCAGCAAGAGAAATGCTGAACGATTTCACTCTTTTGTAGACTATAAAACAAAAGAACCTTAGACTCTGACAATAGGATGCTGGGAACCAGAGGTGGAGTTTGGGGTGGAAATTGGTCAAAGAAGCTCATTGGTCAGTGATGGTTGGTTAAGGCTGCTATAAGAAAATGTACTGTCAGAACCTACACAGCATCATCAATTAATGTTACTAAATAATCTGAGTTTAGATATATTTCTCCCCATTTCTGACATGCACAGATCTTTCCATGAGGTCATGAAAATACTAGACTAGTGTAATAGTGTGGAAAATGTTGAATGCATTTAACTCCATTATATAACAGCTTAAACTTACAGAAGATTATTTTTCCAAAGAAATCTCCTGTTTTCCGCATAGAGACAATTCTAACTTGCCAATAAGAGACTATAAGATGGCGTCAAGAGGAACAGGATTTCTCAGGGACTAAGAATTGCTATCATCAATATGATAACTCTTAATAGAGTTAAATAGCCCTCTGCCTGGAAGCTAATGGTGTGCCTTCAGCACAGACAAGGGTCACAGAGAGGGCATGAATCAACTTTCCTAGTTATATAAAATTAACATTGTTGCTTCCAGCTGACATGGGGTAGAGTGGAAAAGAGTAAATGGAGAAAAACAGAAGGAAACCCAGAAGAAAATACTCCTTAGTACCAGAAAAACAGTGAATATTATTTTAAATACACCGACTTACTGAAAAACACTCCATGGACTTTCTTGCTTGGGCTTTGACATGGGAAGTCCTCTCTTCTTTTGGCTATGGACTCTTTTGAATGGATAGAGGTTTGTATTATATAATTCTGTAATTATGCAATTATTATTATGTAATTCTATATTATGTAAATGTATTATGGCTCCTTAAACTGAGACATACCTCCCAGTGGCTTTCACTTGCTGTTTGCAGTCCAGTCCCTCTGTTCAGTCAACTCATTTTTAAAATAATGTTGATTTTAAATAAGATACCGACGTGTGCTTCATGAATGAGTTTCTAAGTCAACATTGACTGTTACAAACAAGTGGTTTTTCTAATTCCACATTCAAAGCTCGAGACTATAGACACTGCTTTTCTGAGGAAAAAGAAGAAAGCTATCACATGCATTAAAACTTGTTAATCTGGACAGGAAAGGTCTTGTCTTATGTAAACAAAGACCTCAAGGGTGGAAGCTGTATTCTGCATGGTACAGAGATGCTCACAAAGTCCAACAAGAAGGCACAGGTTTGTGTTGCTAATACTAAAACTTGCACAGATAAGTGATCAAGACTTGCTTTCATCAGCAGCATTGGGAGATGATGAGCTTTAACAAATGGTTTCCATGGGAGGGCAGATGGTGACGAACACACAAAAATATACTGAAGAAATTTAAAATTCTGAGTCCCTTAATCAGAAGTAAATTCCAGCAACGTGCACACTGTGCTTATGGAGACGGCCCTCGCGGTCACCTGATGTGGCGTGGTCCTGCAGACTTTGAATTGACATCAGTGGGAAAATTTTTGTTCAAATTATTTTTTTCCCCAATGCATGTCCTTGGTAAAAGTTATTTAATGTCTCTGAATCTCTTCCTCCCCCCCCATCAGACCATTAATAGTTCCACGGGACTATTATAGCTTCATAAATATTAAATATGACATGTGCAAAATGCTTCGCCTAAAACAGAGAAAATAGATGTCTGAAAATGTGTGCACATTCTTTGTCCCCTTCTGCATTATTTTTGTACTATCAAAATGTAAAATGGACTTTAGTTCCTCTTTGTCGGCATGAAGACTATCAATTAGGATTTGCATGACAATTTTAACTAACTGTAAATATTATTGCATACACTACTTGAAAGTCATCCGATCTGATTATATCCATTGCCACAGATATTGGCTAGTGGACGGTCATGAGATCATTTCAGGCAATTGACAACAAAATGCAATAAAGCTGTGAGAAAAGGCTCCAGCCTTTGTTTGAACAGCTGGCAAGATATTTTCATCGATCAGCATTTCCTGTGGGTGTCCTGTCACTGCTGAAAAACAGCGTCGCCTGTAGACTGTCACGGATGTGATTGTACTCAAGGGTTTATGATGTTTACATAATGGAAAAATGCACCAGTAACACTGAAAAGATTCAAGGAAAGAATGCCAAAGAGGAGGCAATGCAGTCATAAGTCATACAATAAAGGAAGAAGCAATTCAATGAAAATCACTTGAGCATTTTAATGCCATGTAAATAGATTCCAATAATGCTCCAGAAGTTATAAAATTATCTTAAAAGTCAGTTTGCTCTTTAAAGCTTCATAAACTCTCCAGGGAGAATGTGGAAGATGGTTCCAGAAAGCACCATTTCCTCAGGTGTCATCTGGTTCTCTCACCCTTCATGCATAATAATGGGTTCTCCTGGGGAAGGATCTTTAGTTCATTAATTTCGCCAACAACAAATAGAAGAATATAAAACAAGATTTTTAAGGCGAACGTAATGAATCCTGTTGGTCTAATGAAAGCATATGATAAATAGGCAGCACAAGCTTTCTAATTACTTGTTTCATTCTGTTTCTTTCTTTGGACAGAAAAATTGGTCATTTAAAGAAAAAAATCAATTCCTAAATTTAAACATGACTCTCCTTTAGTAAAGACTATTACTCAGTAAATGGAACTCTCTTTCTCCCATATAAAATGATACATAAATGTAGCATAACTTCTCCCAAGACATTTACTGTGGCCAGTAAAATAACATTAACTTTAAATGTGTGATCTTTTATCTAATTTTTTTAAATGAAATGTTAGTTTCACTCAAAATATATGAAATTGATGAAGCATGTGACGAAATGCCATAAACCCAACAACAAACCTAAGGACTGTCTGATATGCCATGTGACTGCCTGAATGTTATGTGTATAGCCATAAGATTTTAAGCACTGATTGCACATTACTAACAAAATTATATTTTGGGTTCTGTCATTTTTATTTGTAAAAATAGAATCATCCTGGATATACTCTAAGATACTCTAAGGTTCATTTTGGTGCTCAATATAATGCTTATAGTAATATAAACATTATTTTAAAGTACATCTTGTAATACATGTTATAACAATGTATATTCATACATTACAACAATATCAATGTTCTGCATTACATATAATACGTGTGGTGTTATAGACAAGATGTCACCACATACAGCTCTAGTTTGTTTCTATCCCTCTAAAATATCAAATTGTGTGCTGCTCTCAAGCTTCCCTCTGTATTTCAGCTAGACCCTTGGGTTGTTTCGGTGTTTTCCCTCTTCTGCAAAACTACATGTCTTTGGTCTACAGCTACAGAAGCACTGGTGTGTGATATCTAGGGAGAAAATGGTGGGTTCATGAGTAAGGCAGATTTGGACAAGATAATGTAGTCTTTTCTGATGTGATTTCATTTCTTTACCTTCCCAGTAAAGCACAACTGTCTTGGTTAACAAATCCTTAAAGGCACTGGCATCATCTAGCATTCTCATTTTTATTAACAATAAAACTATATCTCATTGGAGTTGGCCCAAGATTTACAGCTACCATTACTCAGCCATTGAAATTTGGTGTGACCAAAATTTAATCCCACTACTCCCTCACTGCAGGCTTCTAAACTTGGGCTTTGGTCCAGTTTGGCCAAACCATTAGACACTTAGTAAGCAGTTCATTTCCCCTGAAACAGCCCATTCCGAGGACTTCATGTCTTCCTTTCTAGCTCACCTGTTCGACAGATATCTACTCTTTACTTGACTCCTGCCCATTCTCCACAATATTTTAACTGTTTACTCACATACTGCTAAGTATTTAAAAGTAGGTGAGATATATAAAGCCTTAAATTCAACCATCAGGCTGTAGGGTGAGCAAAACAACTAAAAAACACAAAGAAATTACTCTTAAAATCATCTGTATGGTGACGGTTGACCTCTTCAATAATGGATTTAAAGTATTATGAGAGTGAAAATCTTTGTGTTAATGTAAAATGCCAAGATGAATCTAAAGCAAATTTATCTTAAGTAGAAAGACGATTTCTTCTTTACTTGATCAGATTTGGTTCATTATACATTTGGGAAGAAATTCACATTAATATGGTCATTAAGATAACTAAGAGAAGCTCATTTTCAAAAGATGACTTAAAATTGTAATCTAGCTTACATATAACAAAAAAAAAAATGGGTGGGGAGAAAAAGACTTACGAAGGGACATTCTTGTGTCCCTGTGTATTCCCTCTGAATGCACTTGCAGTTTAAAATTAAAATCAAGATACTTAAAGTTCCTGCTAATGAAGCAATAACATATTTTTCCATCCCTACTAGCTGATCTCATCACTGTATTATTAGATTTCATGCTTAGAAGATGGAAACTTTTGAGACCCTTAGTAGAGAATATCAAAAATGATTAGGCAAATTCGATCTACATAGCTCTAAAATCTACCCATATAAGATACATTTTTAAAACAAATATAAATTTTTAGTGGTAAGAAGTAAATAAATAAAATTTATTTTAGTGACTTCTGCATCACTTATTAGATGGCAAAAGCTTAAGAGAAGTTATAGCTAACTCCATTTGGAAAGGGGTAAACAATTCAACATTTTAAAATGACTTCTGAGTCAGGATTTGAAGGAACTGGACACTGAAATGCCTGCTTCCTAATCCAATTAATCCATTAAAGAATGTAAAGTGTGGTAGACTTTGCTTTTAAAGTTTGCATCTGTCTAAGGATGTTAATAAACCAAATCTGTACTCTAGGAATTAATATCTTCTTCTAACCAGAAATCAGAATTCTAGTAAGTTCATTTTCTTAGGCGAAGAGTTTATTTATCTCATACACCCAATGTAAGAACATTTCCACTCGAGTAGAGAAATATCTGTCAATTTTGTGAGATAAGAAAACAAATATTTGGATTTAAAAGTATTTAATCTTTCAAAATGGGTGAGGAGACTGATGATGATGATCCTTATTTTTAATATCTTACCACTTGCCCAGTCAAATATGTCTTTTAAGTGAAATATTTGAGTAAAAGAAAATCTGAGTTCTTCTTACCACTACAATTTATTATTTCTCAAAATGGAGTCTGACCCCTCACCATGAACCAAACCCCTAGTCAACCAATTGCCAAATGCCTAGCTGAGTTCTCATTTTCACCTCTTTATTTTGAGGTCAACTTTGTTTTCCTGGGACCCTCTCCCGATCATGTTTGTTTAAATTCTACCCATCCTTCCCGGCAGAGATAAAACTGCCTCATTAACGTCTTACAGTGAATCTCTCTGCATGCCCATTCCTTCCCTACCATGTTTTAACGCTCCATCCTTTCTCATCAGATTGTAACAACTTGAAAATTTTAATTCTGCCCCACATACAAACTTCTACTCTTGAATCCCTTTATTAGTCAATGACGATGTCTATGATAGCTCATTATATCTTACGTCAAATGTATAATTAGCATGTTTAATCCGAAAATTAAACATATGCACCTATGAAAATTTATATGTTCATGTATACATGCATGTGTGTATATATATATTTTACTCACACATACAAATTCTCGTGGATGTCCTCATGATCAACTATATAAATAGGGAAACAGATGTAAAATAGTAAAATTGCCAAAACATAGGAATAATGACTCCCCACAAGATCAAAACCATAAACATTTTAAAATGTCATAGATCGCAAACGTAGTGCCTGTCATTTAACAGTGTATACATAACACTAAACTTTCTTTAGCTCATTTTATTTTCCCTTCATATATGTTAACTACTAAAACAAAGTCTGTTGGATATAATATAGATGTTTTGGACATTTTCAACTATCAAAACAGACTGAAGAATCCCAAGTGATAAAGCAAAGCAGGATGATACTTTAACTTTTGATATTTTAAAATGTATTGCCTTGTAATTAAAGACTGTTAAAATGTCAATTTTGGTTATCAGCAGTCTACATACTGACTTTCCTGGAGATCCCGGTATGGAGCATCGTGAAGAACTTGTGAAATATAGAACTTTCTCATGTCTACATCAGCGAAAGATATTTTGGAATAAAAATACTGCTGAGTGCTTTCAACAAATTCCACTCATAACAGTCACTCTCTACCCTCAAAGCCAAGACTATCTGCTATGAAGAAATCATTTACTCTAGCTGCTGTTCCAGGGGACCCTTCTTCCTGCTGCCACCAAAGCAGTCCCCTTGGAGGGGGACTGGCGGGGAGCTGGAGACAGCTGGGTCTTTCGCTCAGGCTGGCCAAGCCCTGTTCTGGTGCCTGCTCTGCCTGGACATGAAGGGGAAGCTCCCTGGTGGCAGTAACTGAGGGAATATTTTCGAGTCTGGTATCCTAAAACAGGTTTAATAAGACCCTATGTGCTCAGAATGGGAAGAATTCCTCAGATCAGCCTCAAACTTGCCCTCCATTTTCCTAGCATGAACGCAAAGGTGACAATTTCTATCATATTGTTCTGTGATGTTTCAGAAACTAAACTTCTTAGGTGACGTTTACACATGCACATGCGCACACACACACACACACAGCCTCTTGTGAAGCAAAAGTCAAAACACACAAAGCTTCACACAGAATGATAATATGTGAAGGAGGAAGACTTGCATGAAAAAGGATAAAAAGTGGAATTTATTTTATTACTCAAGACTTCACAGGAAACCATGCCGGCCAATACATCACACGCCGAATTTCCTGAATGTTAAAGTAGCAATACATAACGGAGCAAAGGTACTAACAGATGAACAGAGCCAAGAGGCTGCAGGACCCACTTCAAGCTAAGGAGCCGGTAGGCAGCGGGGCTGAGGCAGAACCTTCCGAGGTGACTGTGGGCCATGTGCTACCTCACTGTCTCCATGTGCACACGTGGGCGTATGGCGAATGAACATCACACTCCACTCAAGCCTCCACCTTTAAGTCTCGCTTCCTGGGACTATCTCTGACTGCCCGTGATAGGCCACAAGTAAGATCAAATTTTTGTTTCAGAAATCCTAGGCTACATGAAAAGCCCCAAGGTGATGGTGGGAGTGAGGCCGTGACAAGAATATAGGGCCTGGGGCCCCCGGAGACATAACAGGAGGGAAAAGTTAATGACAAGAAAGAAAACCAAAACTGTTGAAAATGGCCAGTTTGTCTATGTGAGGACGTGTGTCCCACACAACCCATCAAAACCCACAGGCTCACTATGGCTCACCCTAGACCCAGAACACGAGTGCTGGTATGAACACCCTGATGTTCTTTTCACCTAGCAGCAAAATGTGGGAAGTGTCCTGTCTCTCTCTGTCCTGAGAATCCCACCAGGCCTTGTGGATGCTGGCAGGAGCTGGCTCACGTCTAAACAAACCCTTTGCGCTTTGTCCACGGCTGTGTATGTGGTGTTTCCGTCTTCCATGCCCTGGCCGTGGTTCCGGCTCTTCATGTCTGTGACGAGTCAGTGGGGGAAATAAACGCTTTGCTCTGCACCATAATATCACACCTATTCTTACTCCTAATCCCAAATGGTTAATCAATTCTCAAGGCATGTTCATCAAATACTAGGAATTTAAAATGGGAACACACATGATATAGCCAATTCTCCATTTCCCATTAAAATACCTTCTCTTGGGACATTAGAAGATCATTGATGGCCCGATACGTACCCTCTGGGAATAATTACTATAATTAAATGTAAAGAAACAAAGTTAGTGAAGCATGATTGTGTCCACAGGATAATACAATTCCATGGAAATGGGGTGTGATTAAGTAGCCTAATTTAGGATGAAAATCTTTATACTGGTAGGTTAAGTTAGTTTCATCAAACCACATTGTTATGTAACGTAACCACCATTTTACTTTTGGGGCTCACAGATTGGACCAAACAACAACTAGTCAGATGAGAACACTTTACTCCCACAACACAAAACCCAAAAGGTAAGTATGCCATATTTCAAAGAATGAGAAATAGCTGCTTTTGATCAACTGTATGAAAGTTTAAGAAACTCTTGAATACTTAGCTGTAAAAGATCTATAATTTATAACGAGAGGGAACAGCAAGTTATTTTAGAAGGTATGAAATAAAGACTAATTTGTGTGTGCATGAAGGCGTGAAGACATGCAAAAATAAAGCATTGTGCACAAAATAATATGATCTTGATGCACTGTGAATATGAATATGGACTGCTAAAGTACAACAGAAAAAAGCCTGGCCGCATATATAAAAAGATTACTAATGGCTTCATCAAATAGTAAAAACTATGGATGAGTTTCAGTTTCAATATAGTCTGAGTTTTCTTTTGCTATATTCCTGGAATACAAGTAGAATATCATAGAAAAGCCATGGCATCCTTAGCAGCAAAAAGATACTTAAGCACAACAAAGTCGTTACACCAAAGATTCTAAGAAGTGTATTGGAAATGAGTCAAATAGGAATGTGAATACTCACACTGCATGTTAGAGGAGCCGAGACTAAAGTGATCCCTTTAAGGGAGACTATTTTAAAGTGTCTTTATCTTCAGTCAGCAGTGGGCAAGGTCAATTGTCTTTAATATCTGTGAATTAGGGACCAGGAGATGGAGGGATATTAGAAATAACAGGTCACGGTAATATTATGCACAAGAAGGGCCAGATCTTAAAGGAGCCAATCATAAGAACAAAGTGTATGGCTATGCCTCCCCAGAATAAGCAAGGACAAATTGCTTTACTGCTGTTCTACAAGATCTTTTCCACAACATTTATGAGGGATACCTCGAGGTTACATTGTAACAGCATGCTTCAGTAACCAACACTATTAAAAACAGTTTCAATCCATTATCTACTGGAAATCAACAAACTATAAGGGCCAACCAGCCAAACAAAGTCAGGTCAAATAAACTACTCCGCCAACTTTCATATGAGCATCTGTTAAAATGATCTGATCTTTATCATGGGGGGGGGGGTATAAATACAGATTTATTTTAAAATAGTGTGCCTGTGGTAAACAAATCACATCTAATATGCACTTGAAAATATTCTGCAAATTTGTGTTTGGTTATTTAAATTGACTTAAAGTTTATTTTAGTTTAAATAAGAGTTTACAATGCTGGCTATTGACTAACTTTTTAAAAGGAAAGTAATTTTATCCCACTGTACCCGTGGTAGCAAAAATGATTATCACCCTCTCATCTGTTTATCTAAATCATTAAACAGGTACTCTGGCTTGCCTGTAGGGTCTGGAGGCGACGGGTGAGGGAGTTAAGGGGAAAGAGGACAGGAAGAGGGAGAAGTGGAAAAGGGGGACAGAGGGAAAGGAGGTGGAGAGACTGGAGAGCCCCACCAAGAGGAATGACTAACACTTGCGGAATGTCTCAGCCATCTGCGAGAGGCCTTTACATCCATCAGCAGTTACTGCACTGGCGGAGATCTGTGGTGAATCTGGAACCACCCAGGCTTCTCGTGATAACTTCTCTACCACAGACGGCAAGGAGAAGGCAGAGGGCTCTGTTTTTGAGGACAGCATCATGGGACACTGGTCAGGCCGGCAGGCCGTGCAGACCTTGGCCAGGCTTTGCCAGCTCTGTGACTAAGGGCAGTGTCCCTCGCCTCCCTAATACTGATTTCATGGTTACGAATATACTTAATATCAGATGATTGAACCTACTGAATGTATTAATTCAATGGCTGGTGCTTAGCAAACTCAAGAAGGAACAGCATCTTTCATCCATGTGCTTGACTCAAATGGCATCAAGAGCCAAAAATACTATACACCCCAACACAGATTTCAATTAATGTTCAATAGCTACAAAGCTAACATGAAAATGTACCTGCAATAAGTTTGAAAAGTGACAGCAATACTATTTCCACAAAGGTATGGATAATACCTGTCAAGCAACATACAAGGCAGACACTCAGTTAAAACCCAGCTTAATATCGATCTTGATTCTATCAGAAAAGGTACATACCAAGTACACAGACCCTTAAGGTTGAAATACTAATGAATTTTTATTACTTGTTATAAACAAGCTGTCTATAAAAATCAAAGCACCTCCAATTGGAATTGAAAATACTTTGAATTTTGAAAGAAATTTCTACACAATTTCATGCCAAAATAGTTGACTCCATCATGACTGCATAGCTATTTTAGCAAAGAGCAAGTGATCCTTCCAGTATAACCTGGAAGCTTAGGGATACTTACAATGAGAGGCAGCACAATTAATGAGACATGACTCTGACCTTGCGTAGCACCCCAGGATGGGAGAGAAGAAAATACAGACTGCCTAAGTTCCGTGTGGTTAAACTAAGACGCAAAGGAAATGTGCTTTTCATCCTCTGAATCACCCAATTCACTATAAACACTTATTTTTGTCATAGTGAATTCAGAGAAAAAGGAAGTCCCTAAGCATTTTTCACTTTAGAATAACACAACACTGCAGATTTTCTAAGAGTCACGCTTTCTACTGGTCAACAAGCAAGTGTGTCAATACCGAGCAGCTAAATGAAAACCCAGTGTTTTCTTAAATAGAAAGTATATCCACTCACATTGGAGCTCTGTAGTGACAGTAATTTTGCCACTTTGCCAATCAATGCAGGTGGGAACTGGTGACCAGGTAGTTGACCAGCATTTCAAAGATCATTTCTCTCAGCTTGGTGATTAGAAATATGTTTGGAAACAATGAAGTTAGTTTGTGGACTAGAGTTAAATAGAATGCCATGGTGAAAACTCAATCTTCAGGCTCTCCCTGGTGGCACAACAGGTTAAAGTACATTATGAAGTTCTCCAAAGCCACTGCAACATGAGTTCAATCCCAAGCCCAGCCAGGGAGGTAACCCACATGGCGTGGCAGATCTCTGCTTACCTGACCTCTGCTGACACACCCGCTGCTCCCCTCAGCAGTGTACTTAATCGATCTGCTTGTCCTGCTCCCCACTCTGTTGCTGGTGAAGCCTCTCACCACCCTTGCACCTCTGGCCTGTACCCCAGTTCTGTAAGCATAAATAAACCTTAAAAAAACTCAATCTTCATTAAATATAATAAACTCTAATCAAGTTCATGGATTAACTACTATGCTAGGATTTGCCTGTCAAGGGAATTTTTAATGATCTGACTAAAAATTAATGTTGAAATTCATTTATAATTATAGTAGGCAAAAGAGTCATTTTTTTCTCATAAAACACCTACTTTAAAAAAGTCATCTGCTTTCCATAATAAGATAACTAATAACCCCTGGGCCTTGGATTTTTATAGCTTTTTTTCTATTAAAAAATCACATATAATCAACACTGAGTGCCCAGCACGATGACTCAGCATGTCTGATCAGATGCAGAAGACGGTACCTAAGCTTCAGGAATCATTTGTTCAATATCATGTCATTACAAAGCTCTCTGGTCTGGAAAGTTGACTGAAAGGGTGATACAGTGGAGATGAATCATTACTCCCTTGTGAATAAGGTTCACACAGGGGAAATAGATTGACCTGAGGTAAGTTATTTCTGTTGCGTTCAGTAACCTGTGCTTTCTATTTTCTGCAAAGGTAGTTCATTAGCTACTCTGTGACAAAAGGGTCATCTGATTTATAGTAAATGTGTACCGCTGCCTTGCATTTTATCTACAGCTCCAGCCCTCTATCGTGTCAGTGCCACGTCCTTAAGTGAGTCATGATCAAGGTCAACTGGTACGTGTCCTGCTGGCTCTTTACAAATGTATAAATGAGCTATGAAAGCTTTTCTGGGCCTATAAATAGTAGAAAATTTTTATGTAGTGAAAAATGTGATCCGCCCTAATGATAACCCATTACCAGGTGTATTACAAGTTTCTTCTTTGAGATTTTTCAGAGCAAATTTGTAGATAATCAAAGAGTTAGTAAGCATTTCATGTAACAGACCATGAAATAATGTTAGTTTTCATAGGATGATTTTCCCTCCGTGCAATGTGATTCATTAATGAGAAGAAACAGACTGTGCATAAAGACTGAGTCATCTGTGTAGCTACTACCTTTCAGCTGTTGCCAAAAAGAAAAAAACAAAAACAAAAACAAAAACAAGCACAACAAATGTTTCTGGCTTTACTTGTAATATGTGAAAATGCAAGCATTTCACAAATGCATACTTCCGAGACAAATGCTTATGATATTAATGGTTTAATAACTAAAAATGTTATATGCCAAGTAAATATGATCAAGTTTATTTAAGGAGGCATTGTTCCTCTGTAGAATTCTTATTTCACTAGCTTTTTGAATTTTTTTCTAAATTTGCCACTTAGCACCGTTTGATCTTTAAAAGAAAATATTTTTCTATACTGCAGAAAATCATCTATACTTGACATGACAGTACTTGAATTTTCAACCTGGTAAAATAGAAATCAAACTCAGATTATATTAGCAATGGTATTGTCGATATGGTCAGTGAATAGATAAAAGAAATGCAGTAAAGTGGCAAGCCCCTATGTTCCAGTGACTCAGTATCACTCATGGGCTTAAGCATCTTAATGGAGTGAGCTAATAGTACGCCTTAATCGTAGACCACTGAGCATCTTCACGTTGAGAACATTGGGCTTATTTCAGAATTTTAATCTGTTGAGATGAAAACAAAGAACAGATGGGTTGAGGACACATTTTACCTACATGCAAAAAGAAAATATATATCTTTTTTAGTGGTGTTAACTATTCCAAGCACCTATAACAAATTACTGTAGCAGTAGTTTCTAGCATATGATAGGTGTCTTTATAGTAAATAGAACTTTCCATTAAAAAAAAAACAAAACCGGCCCTCCGTGGTGGCGCAGCAGGTTAAAGCACTGCACTGAGAAGCTAAAGCCACTTCCACATGAGTTCGATCCCTGCCTGCCCCGGAGGGGACCACATGGCGTGGCAGACCTCTCCTGACCCGCCCGCTGCTCCCCTCAGCAGTGTACTTCGTCCATCTGCCTGTTCTGCTCCCCACTCTGTCTCTGGTGAAGCCTCTCACCGCCCCTGAGCCTCTGGCCTGTACCCCAGTTCTGTATGTACAAATAAATAAATCTTTAAAAACAAAAACAAACAAAAAAAAAAAACCAAAAAAATAAGAACCACCTTAAGGTCAGTTATTAATTGGAAACTGAGTCAATATGGCAGTTTTTTAGGTTGTAGATAAAAGTTGGCTTTTAGCTTTATCAAGACAGCAGGATTATTTCCATTGAGAGGAAAACAACTATAAACAGTCCCTGAAAACGTACTAAAATGTAAATTACATTTGCAAATACAGAGTTCGAATACTGATGCAATCTTTCCCTATTAAAAAGTTTTAATCAACAGAAATGAAAATATAACCAAAGGCAATGGCACGTGGCAGGCACAGCTTTATCTGCTCTCTGGCAATGACCATCTCAGGAGCATCAACTACACTCTGAGTGACTTACATTGGTTAATCTCCCCATATAGTGCACTTACTCTAGCCCTTGAAAAATATGAGATAATAATGGAAAAATATCATTAATATATTATTTCATTTTTGTCTGTTTCTTCCATGTTACCAGATGAGATTAGATTTTTAAACATCTCAATTGAAACCAATTGTTTTAAAACTAATTGGAGTATGGTTATCATTTCTATAAAATATCAGTTACTCGGCCCTCCCTGGTGGCGCAGCAGGTTAAAGCACAGCACTGAGAATCTAAAGCCACTTCCGCATGAGTTCGATTCCCGCCTGCCCCGGGGGTGACCACATGGCGCGGCAGACCTCTCCTGACCCGCCCGCTGCTCCCCTCAACACTCAGTTAAAACCCAGCTTAATATCGATCTTGATTCT
>NW_004567117.1:44027715-44063783 GCF_000260355.1 Condylura cristata | reverse complement strand
CCCCACTCTGTCTCTGGTGAATCCTCTCACCCTCCGCATCTCTGGCCTGTACCCCAGTTCTGTATGAATAAGTAAATAAATCTTTAAAAAAAAAATCAGTTACTCTTAAAAAAAGCATCTTTAATCTTTAATTACTATTTTTATGAGATTCAACAGACTTTTATTCAGCTGGCTTTTATCTGAGTGATATATATTAAGTATATGCACATATTTTTGGCAGTGAAAGCAGTATAAACAAACTTCCCCAAAGACAAGCAGATGGCCAATAGGCACAGGAAAAAGCACTCAGAGCCACTCATTATCAGAGAAATGCAAATCACAAGCACAATGAGATTCCACCAGACACTGGTGGCCATGGCCCACATCAAAGAAGCCGGAGATGAGACATGTCAGCAAGGATGTGGCAAAAAAGGAGCCCAGTGCTGTGGGCATATGCGGATGCAAGACAGGACGGAGCCTTCTCAAAGGACTCAAAGTTTATCCTATGATAAAACAATTCCACTCCTCAGTATCTACCCAAGGAGTAGATATTGGAAAGGAGACACACAATCTGCATTCACGGCACACTACCTACAATAGCCAAGGCATGGAAACAAGCTGAGTAGCAGTCTCAGGATGCATGCGTGGACTACGCCTCGGTGTTGACACTCCATGGAAGACCACTTAGCGACTACAGAAAGGTGACTCTCTTTCCATTTGTGATTAGGGTGGAACTACAGTGCATTAAGCAAAATGAAATAGGGAGAATGATAAACAACTGATGATTTTCCTCATAGGTGGGGTGCAGACAAACAAAACAAAGGAATGGATTCAGACTGCAGAATCCAGGGAGATGTGAGGGAGGTGTGGGGGGGGCGGTTAAAAGAACAGGGGGTGCTTTGGTGGTGAGTATGGTGTGGTGCACACATCTGAAGGGCTGTGAATCTATTTCTGCAACTTATATGCAGCTGTAAACCAATGTTACTTCAATAAAAGATAGTAAAATGCTAGACTATTAGTTATTAAGCTAATTACTGGAAAACTATACTTACTGTAGTTTTTGATATCATGTAGGAAACAATTGAAGTTATAATACTACTTTTTATAATTGCCTATGTTTATATTACTTATTTCTTAAAAAATAACCACACCACGTCCATAGAACATGACTTTTGAAGACAAGCTTCAAAAGAAATTTTTGAAGATTTTATTCTGTATTTAGTATACCTCATCATATCATCACAGTAATCAAGAAAGCTGAATCAAAACAATTTTCTAATGATGAAAACCCTCCCCAAATATCTAAAATCAAGGCTCTAGTTTGCTGATGACTATCTTAGTAGATAAGTCATTTTGGTTTCAAATTTACAACTTAAACAGTATACTACACTAAAATAGTTATTTCACTCTAAGGATAGAGACAGGAAAGCTATTTGGTTACTTGCTGAAAAATGAGGGTTCTAAAGAAATCAGTAATATAAAATCATGGATGGAAGAATTTATGAACTGGCAAAAAATATTTATTATGCTATATCAATAATGTTCAGCCTTTTGATGACATTGATAGAAGGTACAAAATCACATTAGATTTTTTTGTTTCTCTTTGTTACTGACTTTGTCCTTTAATTTTTTAAAAATTCAATGCTAAGGAAAAAAATAAAATCAATGTTAAAGGCATTACAAGAGTTTTAGCTGAGATGATTATTCTAATGGTATCGTAGGACTCCCAGTACATGAACTCCTGCTAAAATTTGAAGCTGTTCTGGTTGTTATAAAACCTGACCCTGTATAATAAACAGCAGTAAGTTTCAAACTGATACTCCAGTCTACTAATTCATCACGGAATATCAATAATCTAAGGAAACTGGAGCTCTGTAACTAACAATTGCATACATACTCGCTCACTATTTCACCCAAACTTCAAGTACATGAATAACTGCCCTAGCATTTTAGAAATGTGGGTCTGACTATAAATCCATTGACCTGCATTATCAATGAAAGTCAAATGTTGCCAGTTAAAGTAGCTATAAAAATATAGATAAAAAATTGAAAAATTAGACATGATTACATTTAAAGTGAATGTAGGCCTCAGAGAATTTTACATAAAATTATAAATATAAAATTATATTGACTTCCAAGACAGAAAGGATACTTAAAATGAGAAGGCCATTTTATAAAGCTCAATTTAAGAGACTATTTGCTTGTGAATAATTTAAGGGAGAGGCAGATATGTTTCACGGTGAGGGCAGGTTGAGTGTCAAGAATTCTTGCTTCTAATAAGTATTATTTGTTCACCCCCAAATCTTATCATCTCAAATCTAATCCCAAACCAGCATTTTTAAGTGGACAGATCAGCATCTAGACATTTTTCAGATTAAGTAATATAAAGTGGAATAAAGGGAGGAAAATACCAAGGAACATACTATTAGTAGGTGTGTCTGCCATGTTTTCCTTTCCTTTCTAGATTGCATTTAGATCTACAATCTTTTCCAACTAAAGCAACCCCAAAGAATAACTGACATTGAAACAATTGTCATGAGATTATCATTAAAAAATTGCTTTCTTGGCCCTCCCTGGTGGCGCAGTGGGTTAAAGCACAGCACTAAGAAGCTTAAGCCAGTTCCGCATGAGTTCGATTCCCACCTGCCCCGGAGGTGACCACATGGCGTGGCAGACCTCTCCTGACCCGCCCGCTGCTCCCCTCAGCAGTGTACTTCGTAGATCTGCCTGTTCTGCTCCCCGCTCTGTCTCTGGTGAAGCCTCTCGCCGCCCCTGAGCCTCTGGCCTGTACCCCAGTTCTGTATGCACAAATAAATAAATCTTTAAAAAAAAAAAATTGCTTTCTCAAAGTGAGTCTCATTGGGCTCCACAAAGTTGTTCAAAAAGCATTTATTTTGAATCTATAAACGTTCAAAATGTTTATAGATTAATAAAAGCCACTTTTGTAACAAAAGAACATTCATTCATATTTAAGTATCAAAATAACATCGTTCAAAAAGCAGAGACACAGCAAGATCCCAGCGTCAGCCGTGGATCATATTGTCAACAGAGCGGGCAGGAATCCCATCAGAGATGTGGTCTCACCAGTCAACGGCTCAGGACAGGGATGCGAGTGGCCTTAGAAAGAGCAGGCTCAGACCCACCCAGCAGCTCAGCAAAGTCACGCAACACCCCTCTGACCAGCACACACCTCTTCAGCGGAAGCTAGAGGCCACTCGCCATGCACCAAAACACACCTCTTCAGCGGAGGTGTGTTTACTGTCTTTACTGTCTTTACTATCTTTACTGTCTTTACTATCTTTACTGTCACTCCTGGACATAGAGCTGACACATTTCCCAGCCTTCCAGCAGCTCACCATGGTCCTGTGATTCCATTTTAGCCAGTGCTCAAGGGTGACATATTCGACACTTGCCAAAAGCCCTTTACACATATCCTTCCATTGCTTCTGTTCTGTCAGAAGCAAAAAAGCAGCAGAACAAGCGCATAACCCTACCATAGTGTTCTCAAATCCTGTCCCCAGCTCTGCCTTCTCCAAAGGGGTGTTCTTAAATGTCTACTGTACCTAATCCTCACCGTGGATCTACTGTATGGGTCAAAACAGTGTTGTCTTTTGGAGTGCCACAAACATTTATTTAAATAATTAAAGTAGTTTTCACTGTCAGTCCCTCCCCCACCCCTTGGGTGATATGGCCCTTGCTGAGGATGAATGCTGCTGGGACTCACAAGCGACAATGATGTGTGGAAGGTGTCAGATCCCAGTTGTCGGTTACATGGGCCAGATGAATCCTAGCAAAGGCAAGTGGACACATTGTGGGTCCATTGTCACAATGGGGTAACCTTACCTAAGTCTGTCCGCCATCTTAAGACACAGTCATACAAGCTGCAGTGATGTCCCTTTCTTACTAAGTTAAGGAAGCCGACAGGGGACAAAAAGCAGTGATCAACGACGCCAAGGAAATTCTAGGTAATACAGTAATGGTGCATAGATCTTATTTTTTTCTTCAAAAGGTAAAGTCTGACCCTGTGTCAGGGGTAATTAGTTGATGCATTTGATCATACAGATACCAGGGGGAGGGTGGGAACCAAGCTCATTAACTGGTAACTGCATAGAGCTCACAGTCCTGGGAGATTTCTCTAGGAAACCATGCATCAAAGACCCGGAATTTCTTACTTCATACACAGTGACATAGTAAAAATAAGTAGCCCACCTTTGTGTCTCCACAGAAGTTTGTCAAAATAAACTTAGGAGCCTTCAAAAATCATAACTCCTATTGACTTTTGGAATAGAAATGAAATGGGACATTTTATGCCAATTATATAGATGCAACATCACATCTAATTATTTGGTAATTTGAAATTAAATTGTGTCATATAAGCATAACAAGCACTACCAGAATACAAACTCTCCCCTCCTACACCCAGCTAGGTAATGAAATGCATACTGTATTAAGTTCAACAACTAAACTTCTGTTTTCCCTATAGTTTAATTTTTCCATTTTATAGACAACTCAAGTTTCAACTGAACTTCTGCCAAATAATAATTTGTCCTTTTTTAACTGGAGAGGGGAGTGGCAGATTCCCCAAGTCATCTGTCATGGCTGTAGGAGTGTGAGAAACACCCAGCCCATTAGCATGGATCATTTCAGGAACCAAGCTGATTGAATAAAATGATTGATTACTCAAAGACACAAAAATGGTGTCATAGTAAAAGGGTGTAAAGAAAAACTTTACCAAGAATTTCTAGTATGTCTAAGAAAGCAGATATAATGAAAACCAAGCTTTAAAAACAAAATTTAAGTTTAAGGAGTTGGAACTGACACATAAAACATTAATTGATCATGCCTTTAAATAAGATAGGGTATAAAAGTAAACTCAGAATCGCTGAACTGTTTTCTAAGCAGATGAAATAAAATAAGCTTCTCACATAAATCACTTGTTAATTTGGGGATAACTTGTTAATGTGATGTGGTATATAACTGCGATTGCAATGAGTTTTCTGTAGCTCACTGAATGTTGCAACACATTAATATCGACTTAGTGAGCCCTCCCTGGTGGCACAACGGGCTGGGATGCAGCACTGCACGCTGGCCACAGCCCCTTCAGTGCAGAGTTCGATCCCGGTCCCAGAAGTGACCCACATGGCGTGGCAGACCTCTCCTGTCTCCCTGCTGCTCCCCTCAGCAGTGTACTTCATAGATCTGCCTGCTCCACTCCCCACTCTGTCTCTGGTGAAGCCTCTCACCGCCCCTGAGCCTCTGGCCTGTACCCCAGTTCTGTATGCGTAAATAAATTGTTAGAAAAATATTTTTTAAAAAAATACTGACTTAGCTAGGAATTATAAAAACAAGAGCTCTGCACTTAACCAAAGAACTTATTTGTGAATACAGGAATTATTCAATGTCCCACTGAGGAGATAGAAACTAAAGCATGATCCAAGAACTATCCAAAAATGCTAGTTCTTGGTGTTTTTCGAAGTTACCCTCAGCCAGTGCTGAAATGTGGCAACCCTGACATTAGCATGATTTGTGGGTTGGGGTGGAGCTCGTGTGCCATCTTGGTGTAGACTGAAGTTATTCCCAGACCCAGAGCAGAGCCCAGGACAGGAGCAAGTCACACATCCTGGTCCAGGCATCACAGAACAACCCGCTTGGCCGCAGGCCCCAGTCACCCATCCACACAGCTCCACCTGGGGCATCCTCTGTGCTGCTTCCTAGAGACATGTACTGATAATGACTCATCCTCTATTCATCACATATTGAGGCATCAGGGAATCAGTGTGACTACCTTGACTACTGTCTTGAGAACAGCTGCAATAAGCAATAGTCTATAAACATATACACTGCTTGCACGCTCATACATACTATGAATCAAGGTATCTAGGTTCTTCACAGTTTGGATTGCCACAACAATCCAGACCCAGGAAGCTTCTGAGAAGAAATGAAAGGAAAAATGATGAAGGCACGCCAGGCAATACTGCTGTAGAAGGCGATGCAAGCATTCTTGATTTTAAGGATGACGTAGCAATCATAGTAACAAGTTTTGTCATAAAAAATGTTAAAGACAGGGTAGAATTGGTGATTCCAGATCTAGTGGCACACACACATTTCCTCACTTTTAATAGCCAAATTGTGTTCCATATAATCCACCACCACTTAGTCCGAACATACATGGGATCAAAGATAATCTTACCAAGTTGTAAACTCACTTTATGAAGTACTTAGAAGCTGTTCAGATGACTGAAAATTTTTTTAAAAACATCAAACTACAGTGAAATAGATCCACTAACTTCCAGAAATTTCAAAGATGGAGATATAGTCTGAGTCAAAATACCAACTTAAATCTTACACTGTTTTTAATGCTTAACAGAATCAGGTCTCCTGGTGTTTCCACCTCACTGAAGGGGGAACTGAAGCTTTGAAGACCACAGGAGGCCACCGGCAGGGGCCTCCATAAAAGCCACTGGTTCCTTGGTAAAAATAATGCAAAGGCAGTCTCTTGGAAAACCAATGCTTTTGTAAAGTGGAAAACTCAGCAGAAGGATAAAATTGTACTATTTCCGGTAGAAAACTCTTTACACAGCCTTTCCATCCATTTCACCAAAATTGAAGATTTTAGTCTTATGAGACACTGAAGGGTGAAATTAAGGTCATGTGAGCTTTAACACCCCTGCTGTGTGGAATTTCTAAGGAATAGCCTCCGTTAGGCCACATTTTCTGCTTAAATTATTAAGACTTCTCCAATCCAATAAAATCAACTTTGCATTTTCAACATCCTTCATGGATGTGGAACTTCATAACTTTATAACAGAGGCCTTTAGTTGTGATGATCTAAAACACATCACGCATGGATCTAGTTTCCTCATCTTCAGCTATCTGCAGTATTGTTTCCATTAACACCACGTTGGGCAACAGCACCATGCCCCACACCTTCCCTCATGTCCTTTCTCCACCATCTCTTACTATTAATCATGGACATTGACATTCATCATTTCAGCTACTTTCTGGCCCCACCATAATCCATCTCCTCTCTATCTGTAATCCACCTGCCCAGAAAAGCATAAGTTGTACTTGTGACAGAAAAAAACATGCCTGCCTCTGCATATTTCTGGAGTTGCTCTGTCTTACAGAGATTGAAAGGGTGATGCCTTCTGATTGTAATTAGCATGTCCATCCATGGTCAGATGACCTCAATGATCACTGCCCAGCATTCCAGACCACCTTTCTACTTATCATGTATAGGCTCATGTTTTTAATTTAAAAAAAAAAAATCACTCCACTATCCAATTTATTATTTTCCCTCCTTTTAAAATTCATCAGTATCTTTAAGTAGAAGCTTATCTTAGTTTTTCATTTCTTCACTTTCTACTCCAGTCTGTTTCTATGCCACTGCAGTCTAGATCTTTCTCTCCTCCCTCCTGAAGCTCTCGGGAAGATCAACTCCTGAGACAAAAATGTGAAAGTTCCCTTTTATCTCCAAGTTAGCTCTCAGTAGCACTTATGGAGGTGACCAGCTCCTTTTCTGGAACTGGTATTTTAAAGACTATCACCTTGCCTTTTTACTACCTCTGAGGCTCCTTCAAAGCTCCCTCGTCCAGCTCTCCCTGACCACAGGACCAGTATTTCTCCTTCAGTGCCAACTAAGCATTTTCAGATGCCCATAGGCTGGGCTGTCACCTTCATCCACAGGCCAACATTCTAATCTAAACAGCACACTGTGACGCAGGTCCAAACAATATCCATCACCCAGCTACTGAAATGTTCCACCCTCGCTCTGCACTAACCTTGAGGATGCCCACTTGAACTAAACTGTTTCACTGAAAACTCATGAATCCTATAGAAGGTAGTCATGTATTATCACTACCAATGAGAAAACTGAGACTTGAATGAGACACGCCAAGAGATACAATCAGCAGGTAGAAATGGCAGCATGTAAACAGAGTCCCAAGCCTGAGTTCTGACCCACTACCAAACTGCCTGGTTTGCAAGGCAGATGTTCAGTGTGAACCAAACCAGTCACAACTGAAAGATCTGGAATGCCTGACTCATGCTCCCCCCCCCACCCCCCAAAAGCCCACTGCAGGTCCTGTCTTCAGGACCTGCCTCAATCATTCAATTACCTGCAATTATAGGAAACACCTCTTCTCCAGCAGCTTTTGAAAGCCGCAGGGCATGGGTTGCCTTGGTGACTGTTGTATCCCCAGAAGCAGGGAGAGATACTTGGTCCTGACTTGCAAGAAAATCTAGTTAGCTAACTGATGGACGAAGGATGCTGACAACACTATGCCATGCGTAATTATTGGAGTGGAGGAACCTCTTGCCGATGCTATTCCTGAAAGCTCTCAAATCACTTCTCAAGCTGGGACATTTCTACCCACGCTGATACCATGTACTGGATAAAACAGACCCGTTACAGGAGGACAGGAAATGGGGGAGGTAAAAACGACTGCCCCGTCAGCACCTGGACTCTGTCTGGCGTTCAGGAACTGTTTGCCTCCTCACAGCATTGCTGCACCTGGAAGCACACTCAGGCTTCAGACGCACTCACAAGAGGCTTACTGAATAAATGTGTAAATAACTGAATTAAAAAGGCTCCGTGTGCCAAGCAGTATCATGTGTTATATGCATGGTATTCCTTAATGCTCACGATATTTTTATGAGAAATTTTAATTAGGAAGCTGGGATTTAATGAGGTTTAAAAATCTATCCAGATTTTGCCGTCAGTGTTGGTGAGTCTCCAGGCGACGCGTTTCCTGCACTTTGCAGTTCACCACAGCACCCGCTGACTCCGTGCATGCCAGACTTAAATATTCCAGGTATTAGAAATAACTCATGTTTCTAACAATCTCTCTCCTTTGACTCACTTACTACATGAATTCTGTATAAGCCATTGGGACAATATTGCTGGACCTGCGGACATCTGAAAGGCTAAAATTTTGTGTTTTCCTGATAAATTGATTTTAAGACCATCATTTATAAGAAATAAATGTCCATGCTATAAATAAGTAAAATGCACCCTAATAGAAGTATGAAAAAAAAAAAAAGTACAATAATTGGTAGGTAAGTTTTGGACCTGTCTGGTCCCTTCCAGTAACAAATTCATAAGTTGGTGTTTTATCACTAGCTTTTTATATATTCATAATGAAGATTAAAAATAATAAGTCATTTGTGGAAATGATAGCAATCTCGGACATTATGGAAATATTGAAGTAATGCCTTTGGTGTGCCTGGCTTTTACTGTATGAAATAATGCGCAGACATTTACTAACTTCAAATAAACTGAACAATGATGTCTATTTTAGTTGTTCTAAAACAATTATATTCTATTTAAGTTCTTCCCCTTTAAAATTAGTTTAAAAAATTATATTAGTAGATAGCAAGAGGAAGTCAAAGAAATTACAATAGAAGGCTTAAGGTCTATTTTGCCACAATTTATGTCTCATAATTAATTATAGATATTTGCATTATAATCTAAATTTTCATTGCTGGGCCAAAGACATACAGATATTTTAATAGGAGTAACCGTTATTAACAAAATTATATCTATTGGGACTGTGATTAGTTTAACATTTTTAAAATACATCTATATTGGGTTAGTAACCTTTCCAGTTGTAATTTAAATCTTTTCCGGTCCTTACATTTTAAAATTAATCTGCTTTATTACAATTATAATATCCAGTATTTAAAAGATCATGAAACATTTCTGCATTACTTTTCTCGCCAAGTGTTAGAAAAAGCCATATCCATCCTGACTTCCTATTTTTCTAATTTTCATCCAATTTAAATATTTCCTGCCACAGGAAACAATTTTTACATGTAATATTGGTCAGAATATTTCTGAACTGAATGATTTGTGAAAAGCAACAAATGAATGGGTTTTTGTTTTATCATTAGCTTTTTGTGTACATAAAACACCACAGAAATAACTGAATTACTAGACCTGCCTGAAGCTGTGCTCTGGTGGTTAACCCTTCTCAGGGGCTTGGCGCTGGGAGGACAGTCATCGCTGCCTTTGTAGACGAACCAGATCCCTTCCAGAAACCTGTGTAATCAACCTTCCACCCTTTAGAATCAAGTAGTCACGCAAAGTAAATGCAAGGAGATACTCGCCCACTGGAAAAAACACTGACACCAGACTCCAGAGAAGCAGCGGAAGGAAGGAGTCTCCGGCCCAGACTGTCCTGAATAGAAACGGGTCAGGGAAACGCTTACCTGGTGCCCCAGCGTGACTGCACCACAGCCCCGTCTCCCAGAAGCAGGTGTGACCGGGACAGAAAAGGCACCAGGAGTGGGCACAGGTTTCAGAGCAAGCTCACCCCGAGAGAGGGCCGCCCCGAGGAGGAACTGGAGACCCCCAGCAGACACCCATTCCTTTTAACTTCCACCCGCACCTCACTGAAAAGCTGCTGCAGCTGTTGTGATGGGCGGGCCAATAGAGTCTTGTTAAAATCAAAGCAAATGAAGACCAATCTTGAAAGTTTGAGGAGCAGACCGTGAAGTCCTAGAAGCAAAGCTGAATTTAGCTTATTTTGCAGGTTTCTTGTGGATGCTTCTGGAAATCATCAACAAGACTGCAGGCTTTCCCAGAACAGATACGTGGTAACCACTAAGCAATTCTCTGACATTTAGGGAAACTCTAACACTACACGCAAAATAAGCAGTCATTGTGCCTGGCTTGGAGCTGGTGGCCAGGAGGGTCTGGGAGCTCAGAGCAGGGTCCAGAGCCAGCAGGCAGGTGGGAGCACATGATAGCCTGGATTCTGGAAGAGCCAAGCACCAGGGTCCCTCATAGGTAAAGCTCATGAAGAATCATACAGCAAAGATGGGCACCAGCTGATCCTGAACTCGCCCAGCTCCCTCATGCCAACATGCCCGCCCGCGGGCCACGGGGCTCTTTGATTACTCAGGAGCAATGAGGCTTTTCCATCTTAAAGGAGCCCAGGAGTTTGATGAGGATATAACTGTCTGTGTTTGGTTTTGGAATCTTTTATCCTAAAAATAGATTCTTAATACACCGTGGCATCTTCTGCATGAAAAGGGTCTGAGCAGTCACTTACTTGTCTGCTGTTTAGAGAACACACATGGGGTGAAGATTCTAGTGAACTCACCTGATGGAAAGGGGGGTCCCTGGGGAATCTCACCCAAGTGGGGTGAGGAGGCTAGGAGACTGCTCTGGGGACACAGGGAGGGGGAGTTGGATCCCCAGATGAGTCCCTTGGGGGGCGGGGGACCTTCCAGGGACCCTCACCCTGCTGCCACAGGGAGGTGGGAGTTTTTAAAAGCCACCAATGTCGCCAGCAGGTCACGTTGTTTAGCCAGACTCTGGGCAGCGACCTCTGAACATTGCCTGATGATCTCTGCGGGATTTTAATACGGAGTTAAATCAAGAACCAGTGGGATAAAATACAGCCACCTGCGTGGCTGCGAGCTCACAGAATTTTGGCCCCCAGCGGGAGCGAGAACAGTGATGCAGGAAAGGTTTTGTCCTTCCCCATTTCTCCAGACCTCCTTTGCGTGCCCTCGCTCACGGGCGTTTCCTGGCCTGTGTTCTTAAGCCAGGGCAGCAGCGTGCTGGGGAACACGCGAAAACGCACGCTCGGGCCGCCCAGGCCTTTCCCGGGCCCAGAGGGGGCTGGTGGGCGGCCTCAGAGAAGACCCTGGTGACTGCCGGCCAGGAGCCAGCGCAGGGCGGGTGTGCTGGCCACTCAGCTCGGGTGCTCACGGCTCCTGTGGCGTCCCCGCTGCCCACCAGAGCTGAGCCGAGGCCCCCCACGTGGCAGCTAGGGGTCCCCAAGGCCCACGGAGGCCTGGGAGGTCTGACGCTTTCCAGCCTGAGTTTGAACATGGCACTTTTATGGACCCTTCAGCCAAAGAGGGAAGCCTAAGGCTAAAAGCAGGAATGAGCTGGTCGAAATTGAAAGTGTAGGAAGGTGACGGGGAGAGGAGATGGAGGGGCAGAGGCCCAGCCGCTAAGGCAGGTGACCTCTCCCCAGGAGCACCGGGGCAATGCCCCGGGGCAATGACATGGCCGCAGAGTTAACCGACTGGTGCATTAGGAGGAGTCTGGAGCCTGCTGCAACCACCCCTCCTACCCTCGCCCCCCACAAAGGCCAGAAATGCCCCCTCACAGTTAGGACAGGGAAAGCTTTCCCCAGGGGTCCGGGGCCCCAAATTCTGATCACGAATCCCCAAGCTCCCCCCCCACCTCCCACCCCTGCCGCGTCCTCGGTGCTGGCTGCGAGAATGCGACACCGCCCTGTTGTCTAGGTGTGTGAGGAGAACACGCTCCACGGAATCCTATTCCTGAGGTCGCCCCTAGGTCCTTAATGTAGGGTCCTCGGGGAGCCAACGGGATGCAAAGTGCTATTTTCCACTGCCAGCCCGCGCTGAGATGAGGGAGCTTGGGCCCTGGGAGTGAACCTCAGGCAGCTTCCATCAGGTGGCAACAGCTGTCAGCAGATTTCACCGAGGCTGAGGCTACACAGCCCAGCAGAGACAGGAGTGCAGGTGGTCGGTGGTGTGGGTTTGCATAGTTTGCTGTTTCATAAGAGAGATCAAAAATACCCAATTCCAGTGCAACACTGGAATAAATAAGATCCCCCCAAAGTATCTTGGGAGTTAAATTGTGAAATGATTCCCTAAGCTTTAATTAACACAAGGCAGAATGGAGAGAAAAAAGGAAAATCATATGTGTTCTTCTTAATTTAACAAATTAGACTCCACTTAGAGGGATTTTCTTGGTGTTCGAATTATTGGGGTACAGAGAAAAAACCTCCCACCCCTCTTGGTTCTCAGGATGGAATATTAATCAGAACAGCATGGGGGGGGGTAGCAAATTAACTGAATAAGATGCAAAGGAGGAGAAACATAGATTATGCAGGACCCATCACAGGTGAGGGAGAAAGGGGTGTAAGCTAGGTGTTGAGGGGTGCAAGGTCACAGTTACCAAGATGCTAACAGTATTCCAAAATTTAAATTGAGTTTTGTCAAGGGAAGGGGATAACTTCTTTGTACCTGAGGAGGTACATCCTTGACTCTCAGGGGAAAGATGAGATTCTCGGTTGGAGAGGGTACATTTTAGTAATAAAGCTGGGACCCCAAACTACATTTTTCTGTGACCTAAGGAGGAAGCAGAGATTGCTTCCCTCTTTAAGAGAAAAAGCCAGACACTTTGGGTGTGGTGATTCCTTCTCAAATTAGGGTGAAGAACTAGGGCTGGTCAGAAGCTCCTTCTCAGCCTTAGGGGACTTTTCTTAAACTGTTTGCTTCCATTTGCACAACACCACAAGGAGAACCTGAATTCAGATAGCAGCATTCAGATCCTTGACAAAACTCAATTTAAATTTTGGAATACTCTTAGCATCTTGGAAACTGTGACCTTGTTGAAAATCATGCAAAAATAGGCCCTCCCTGGAGGAGCTGAGAGTTAAAGCACAGCTCTAAGCTAAAGCCACTTCCCCAAGAGTTCCATCCCTGCCTGGGAGGTGACCCCCAAAGTGCAGCAGCCCTCTCCTGACCCGCCTGCTGCTCCCCTCAGCTGTGTACTTCGTCCATCTGCCTGTTCTGTTCCACACACTGTCTCCGGTGAAGCCTCTCACTGCTCCTACACCTCGGGCCTGTACCCCAGCTCTGTATGCACAAATAAATCTTTTAAAACAGAAAAAGAACATGCAAAAATATGCACAAAATTCACCAAACAATTAGTGAAATTATTCTCTCAGAGATCTTGAAACCATAGACCTGAATAAACTACAATGCCTCAATATTACTTTTATTGGAGAAACTGGGTAATTGCCTTACCTGCGCACCCGCAAACACTAAAACTTGTCATAATTCAGGTCTTAAATAAGAAAAATGTCCTTTGGCACTAAATTTGCAGCTGAGTTGAGCTTCACATGCTGTATCTCTAGAAGAATAAAAGGACTTTCGGGAGAATACAGTTCTATATATTGAATTTCTTCAAATCCCAGTATAACTGCTACTGTAACCAAGATGAATACTTTGTGTAGAAATTGAACTATTACTTCTGAATTTCTGTTCTCTTTACAATTAATTGCTGCATTCTACCTGATAACATTTATGAGGAAGTCAGGGTTCTCAATGCAGTGAGGGTAAAAATAGTTGAGAAAGCTGTATTTATCTCTTGGGTTTTGACATGGAGGACTGGATTTCTATGGATAAATGAATAAATGATGAAATAAAACTTGTTGATCCCTCCAAACTTGTTCCTTTCAAGCATGTGTACTTAAGCGGCACAACTGAGTTTATTGTCACATTAAATACTAAGTTTTGGTAATAGTAGTTGGGGTAATCATTTAGCATTATGCCGTTTATAAGTATCATGGATTCTGTCTCTCCAAACAGATATGCTCAAACTATGAATACATCAGGGAATTGCATTTTTCAACACAGATACGACAGAAAAATCTAAGCCCATCCCACATTAGCAGACTACATCTGTGTGCAGAAGGGATTATGACTTTCCCCTTATTATTTTCTACAAAATGCATACCTGAGAGCTAAAAGCTAAGAAGCATGTGTCTATCCTCACCATAAACCACCTTGAAGATTAATCCTGTTTTTTTCTTGAAGCAGTATTTTGTACTTTACTTAAACTATACATTTAAAAATTGCTTGCGAAGATATATTCACTATTAATATTGGGAGTTCTTTTGATTGCAATTTATTGGGAGCAAGTCACATTTTTATTCATGAAAAACAAAATCACTTGACACAAATCATGGAAAATCCCAGGCCTATCTTAGTCCAGGCCATGCTCAAGGCCAAGGCTTGGGCCCTCCCTGGTGGCATGAGGGGTCAAGTCTCAGCACCATGAAGGTATCACCAGCCACTGCAACTTGAGTTAATCCCCAGCCAGGGAGTGACCCACAGGGCGCAGCAGACCCCTCCTGAATCCGCAGCTGCCTCTCTCAGCAGTATATTTCAGGAGATCCGCCTGCTCTGCTCCCCACTCTGTCTCTGGTGAGTCCTCTAACCCCCCCCCTCGGGCCTTTACCCCAGTTTTCTATGCAATAATAAATAAATCGTAAAAATATTTCCTCCTCAACATTTCTGCTGGCTCTTGTGAGGCTCGGAGTGAAGCTGAGGTGGTTACAGACCCTTGATAACTCCAGTATTTCCTCACAGCTCCGTCTTTTCTTAGATTCAGTTTGAATACAGAGAATTTGTCCTGAAAATTGTAAGCATCATACATTTAATTACCTCAGGTCTAGTTACATGCCCTTGCTCGTGGGTGCCCAGAAAACTTAAATGTTCTAAAGCTCCAACTGTTAATCATCTACTTAACCAGGGGCAGAGGAGATGCCAGTGTTAACCAGAGGAAGGAACCTGGAATTTTCCTAGAGGAAAATCAACAGAAAATAGAAACTAGATAAAATGATGTCAGAGGCCCCAAAACAACCGCCAATCTTTCGGTCTTATAAAACAAAGTATGCGTTGACTCTCCAAAAGCTTTATTTATTTTTTTTATTTTAAAGGTTTGCCTGTATAGATTTTATACTTTCTAACCTCAGATAACAAAATCTTTATCTCATAAGAATATTAGGAACTGGGCTCTCCCTGGTGGCGCAACGGGTTAAAGCACCGCATTATGGAGCCCTACAAAGCCACTGCAGCGCTAGTTTGATTCCCAGCTAGGGAGGGACCCACATGGCGCGGCAGATGTCTCCTGTCTCGCCCGCTGCTCCCCTCAGCAGTGTATTTCAGTACATCTGCCTGTCTCTGGTGAATCCTCTCACCCACCATAACTCTGGCCTGTACCCCAGTTCTGTAAGCATAAATAAAATCTTAAAAAAAAAAAAAAGAATATTAGGAAGTTCCTAAATGCCTTTCACCATGGATTTATCATTATTTAGCCTGGGATACTGCCATGCTTATCTTGCATATAGGAGAATGTGTGTGTCCATGTGTATAAACATGGGGAATGTCTTGTGTGTGTAGTTCTCTAATGCACACAAGGAAGTTAAAATACTGGGAATATTCTTAGGTTTTACTGTGTCCATTTCCCACTGGAAGGTGAGATGTACTTTCTGGTTGCATCCCAGTGAAAATAAATCTGCACTTCTATGAATATAACATAGATTATGGGGAATAAAAAGAGGTAAAGTTACAGAGGAAAATGGAATGTAACTATGTTAGGTAAATAAATAGGCAACCGGTATTTTGCAGAGGATGCTAACGGAAAGGTTCCAGGATAACAATTTGACCTGGGCTTGATAATTAAAGACAGGAAGCTGTATCATTAGCACACACCAAGAGTAATTTGAACTGATGGATAAAGTCCCCGAACAAGACACTACCGTGCTTTCATTTCAGTAAATAAAGTTGGACAGAGAAGAACAACAGAATCAAAGGATCATGTCAGCAGAAAAGGTCAGAACCTCACAGTTCGCAGGACACCAGCCCTCTCAGGAGCAAAAGCAGGGGGGGGGGCTTCCGGGAGAAGACCCCCTCCATTCTCCGAGCCGCCAGCCTTTGCAGGAGCCACCCTCGGGCTGGGCAGGCCTCCTTCCCGCCCCCCACCCCAGGGCCCTGCGAGGAGTCCACCCAGACAGGCGTCTCAGAAGCTCCATTTTCTTCCAAGAACCTGTCTCCCAAAGTCCCGGCTCTCCCTTCACCCCTGAGACCCTTAACATGATCTCAGAAAATGAAATGGTTTTCGGGGAACTGGTTTTTCCCAAAGAGGAACAAAGTGTACGGGAAGCCGAGCAGCACAGACACGCCCCACGGGCGATGCTCACCGTGCTGTGCGCCCGCTCCGAAGACCAAGACAAAGACAGCGCCTTCAGATGCCCGTCTCATTGCATCATCCATGCTTTTTTTTTTTTCTTTTTAAAAGATGTATTTATGTGTGCATACAGAACTGGGGTACAGGCCAGAAGTGTGGTGGGTGAGAGGATTCACCAGCGACAGAGCGGGGAGCAGGACAGGTCGGCAGATGAAGCCCACTGCTGAGGGGAGCAGCGGGCGGTCAGGAGAGGGCTGCCGGGCCCTGGGGTCACCTCCGGGCTGGGCGGGGAATCGAACTCCTGCTGCAGTGGCTTTAGCTTCTCAGTGCTGTGCTGTAACCCCCTGGCCACCAGAGAGACCCCATCCGTGTTTTGACTGGGAACAGAGAGGAACCTTCAAGCAGGGACCCCCCTGCCCCCCACACCCTGCCTGGCACCTGGCGCCTGCCCCCTCCCGCCCAGGCTCGCCCTCCCAGTCACACCTGCCCTCCATCCTCAGCGGCTCTGGGCAGGGCACAGGCGGTGTGGCCAGAGGAGGGTCCTGTCCGGCCACGCGTGTGTCGCTCTTCTCCAGACGCCCGAGCCTGCACTGTGCCCCCGGGTCCCGGAGGAAGCCAGGGCGCCATCAGGAGCGCTGCCCGCCGTCATCAGGGTGACGGCACTCACTCACTGCGGGCGGCGGCGTCCCGCCGACCACGCTCCCAGAGGTGGGCCCCACGGGCCTGCGCGCCCACGCGCCGCACGCGAGACGGAGGGCCGGCAGCCCACGGGCTGTGCCAGCTTCCTGCCAGTTTCTCCCCTGGTAATGCTGAACGTCTACTTTTCCACCGAGGCGCTGGGAAGGGCAAGTGCCAAGGAAGGCCTGGACGCGAGGCCGTTTTCCTGGGCCGCGAGGCCGGGGCAGAGGAGGGGCGGCCACAGAGCCCCGCTGTGCACGGGACTTCTTCCCCCGCGGGTTGCCCAGTGCCGCGGCCACACCGTGGCGGCCAGAGCCACAGCTGCCGCGTGGCCTCCCAGAGACCACTGGGGTGCAGGGGAGCCTGCCCTGGGCTCGACTGCCAGCTCCCCCAGACGCAGGGGCTTCTGCCCCCCACTCTGCCATGTCACTGCATGAATAAATAAATCTTTAAAAAAGTTGTAAATCCACATGTATAAATGCCTATATTCTATACACAGCCAAAGGACCAAGTACTAAATGATGAGATGTTCACGAGTATGAATAAAATACTCGTTCCCACCCCCAAACTGTGCCAAATAAACAGTTTCTTTGGGAGAAACTGAATTAATTCTATCTGGCTTAAGGTAGGATAATTAATTTTAACTACCTTAAGGTAAAATTACTCTGGCATGCCAGACTCAGCCAGCTAATTATTTCTCCATATGCTCCCGCTCCCCACACCTGCCTCACCTTGGCAGAGAGGACCCCAGGCTGGCACGGACGCGCCACCAAGCTGAAGACCGGGAAACACGCCTCACCTGTGACACTGATTTAAATGTAAAGATAAAGGGCACAAAATAGCCGTGATAATACATCATTTGTAATTACCGTTAACACATGATAACCTCAGTCTCAATCCTTAGGATACACTCCAGTGCAGATGCTTCAGTAACACCAAATCGGAAGGAAACTAAAGCCACTTGCCGTCAGGACAAGGGCTGTCAGCACTGACTCTGGGAATATGGTCAGCTAGTGGACATCTGGTCCACCTAAGCGTCCACTACCTCCTGGTTTTAAAAGTGACGCAGCCCTCGTTGTCAAGTTCCATGTCTACTTGGTCAGAATTTTCATTTTCAGGTGACCTACCTGGCGGGGCTCAGACATCAGCCAGTGTTAGGAAACACTGCTCTACGAGTGAAGCAGCTCATGAATTCTTAAATTTCTTCCCTTTGCCATGTTCCTTCTGTCTAACATACACAGAGCAACATGACTTCAGAATAACAGAAAAGGAGCTGAATGTGAACTATGAATGCGAGTTGTAATTATTCTTTCTTCATTGACTTCCTATTCACTTTGCATTAAAATAGAACCACCTTCACCAAAGAGGGGGAGGAACCACGAAATGGAAAATTAAATCAAAGTTGGTTTAAAAAGCAAAGAGGATTCTTGTTAGTTACTGATGTATTTATGCTGCCTCTCCTCTGTTTTCCTAAAATTTAGAGGGAATTAGAAGGACTGCCAAATGCTGTGGGGATTTAAATGCCATTAAATTAAGCATAATAAAATGATAGGGAGACAGAAAGTGATGGCCAGTAACGGAGAAATAGGAAATGAAAAATCTCTCAATTATGTCAACAGCCATATTAAATTTAACTGGGTGAATTAAAAAGAAATAAATCCAGCAAATGGAAAGAGTACACCAAGCTGTATCCAGAGCCAACAACTATTTTAGTGAAAATCAACTGAAACTCCAAAGAAATATTATATTGTCCTCCTGAACCCAAATCAGGGTCTTTATTTAAACCTGAATTGTGGAAAACAGAGTCAGATCTCAGGATTTGGTGCTGGAGGGATTCAGTTATTTATTCCAAACAATTGTCTTGTAAAATGAGAAATAAATTAGCCCAAAGCCATTACTGGATCAAAATCACTCAAATATTGAGGCTGACTCCTGGATAAGTTTTGTCCTTTCATTCTCTGGCATCTGGTCTGATTTTCCTGTGATATATGAGTTGATTCACACAGCCATCAGTTGCCACGTTCATGGAATATTATAATCACTAGCAACAATGGCTGGAAGACAATTCATTACACACACAGCGCGGACCACGAGCCAGCACCGCCAGGTCTCGTCCATCTCGGGGCTAATCGGAGGTTCTGAGGTTCTGGGGGGTGCCAGGCTCGTCTGGAGAGCTTGTTCAAACAGAGGGCTGCTCCTCACACCTAGACTCCCGGCTCAGTAGGTCCAGGAACTGGCCTTGGGCTTGACTTTGCAGGGAAGTTCTCAGACAGCGCTGCCGCCGTGGCTGCAGGCATTTTGGGGACCACTGTGTGCACAGCTTTAGTGCATGAGGGAGAGGCAGTAAACGATGCTCAATTTTACATTTTCTTTTCTGTCTAACTGCCCAAAAGAACACTTGAGGTAGAGTGTTTTGTTGGTTATTAAAATACTACGGGTGCTGCCTAGGGACACACGGGGTTAAGTCTCAGGCTATAAAGCTATCACCAACCACTGCAGAATGAGTTCAACCCCCGCCAGGGAGTGACCCACAGGGTCTATCCGCTGCTCCCCTCAGCAGTGCATTTCAGTCAGTCGGCCTGTTCTGCTCCCCACACTGTCTCTGGTGAATCGTCTCACCCACTCCCCCCACGCCACCCCCATGCCCCCCCACACTCCTCTGGCCTGTACTTATATGCATAAATAAAATAAACCTTTAAAAACACAATTAAGTCCATCATCAAAATAAATGCTTTTCACTTTCATAAACAAAATATATTTCACATATAGCAGTGTTAAATTTTTCCAGATAACTAAAAGTCTTTACAGCATCATGCATTTTTACTATCATGGAAATTAAAATTACCAATATAGCTCAGATAATAATACTATAAAAGAACATTAAAGAAAAAAGTGAAATATCCCTATTTCATAACACCAACTTTTATCATTCTATATTTGAATTTGTACCAGTTTACAACAATAACACTAGATATAATTATGCAGTGATAAATGATTTTATAATTTATTATAAAAGAGGATTGGGGAGAAAACTATGAAAAAGTAAAATAGCAAAATCGTCGATTTTTCTTCTGCAAGTGGAAATAAAATATATTTGAAGACAAAGTTACTAAACAAAATAAGCAGAATGTCATTTCTTGACTCTGGAAATCTGGACCACAGTCAGTAAAGTAAATTCATTAGGAATTGACTTTGATGGCCTTTCCACTTTCAGATTAATTCATCATTTTCCTGAGACACATCAATTACCACCCTGTCACATTAACTTTCTGAACATGACCTGCTATGTGACCTGAATGAAGGAATTTGGTTGCCAAAATGATTTAAGAAAACCAGCTTCAAAGCATTTTGCAGGAGGCACAAGCGTTTACCTGATCATCAGCCTATTTCCCAGGGAGCTCTGACCACTTTTCCCAATAACTTGGAACTCTAAAAAATACAAAAATCTCCAGACATCTGACTGCAGAATTGAGGCTATTAGACAGAAGGGTGGGGTGGGGAGCAAACCAAAGAAGGGGTCCCAGGAGCTGTGAGGGAGTTCTGGGGGTGCTCAGTCATGGGTGTGGTACAGGGACGTATACCAGAAGAGGGGTGCACCTCACCTCTGAGTCACATCATGCTGTCAGCCAACATCCCCACAAGATGTGGACTGAGAGAGACCAGGGAAGACAAACTCACTGCTTGTTTAATTTCCCATCTCTGCACAGTTGGAATGCTGCCTATGGAGATATGTGTATCTAAGCTCGTTGTTTGCTTACTGTTACGTGCACAAGCTTGATTGTTTCAGAAAAATATGGAGATGGGATAAATCTATATAGGAAATGAGACTGAATGCCCTGGAAAGGGCAGTCTGTGCAAAGGTAGGAGAAAGCATATGGATGTCCGGGAACTAAGTTGAGAGTAGGTAGAGAAAAATTAAGTAAAATAGACCCACTAACGTGGAGCTTGGGGAAAATAGGTTGTAAGGTGCCTACAGACGTGCAAGGGGACCGTAATAACTGCCCTCAGTCCTGGAGCAGAAAACAAGAAACTGAGAAAAAGCAGGGACACACGTAAACGTTGTGGAGTGACTGTGGTAGTTGGCTAAGGAGGTGTAAACCAAGGCTACATGAGAATGCGGAAAAATTGCAATTCCAGTAGAGGGGAAGAATCTTTTTGAAGGGTAAGTGTTTCACCATTTTCTCTTCTCCAGCTACCTGTCAGTCACCACCTGGTTCCATCCACTTGCTGTGCTGCTGGGGGATGTGGCCTCCAGCCAGACAGCACCCAGGAACCGGGACACTTCAGAATGTCAGGATCCTCCACCTACCTGCTGAACCAAATCTGCATTTTAGAAGACTGCTAGCCTCTTCCTCTGGACCTAACATTTGAGTGTACAGATTAAAATATCTCAACTGGACCCTCCCTGGTGGTACAACACTATGAAAAGTGCAGCACTATGAAGCTGTCGCAGCCACTGTTCGATCCCCAGCCAGGAGGGATCCACAGGAGCAGCAGACCTCTCCTGTCTCCTGGCTGCTCTCCTCAGCAGTGGATTTCACTAGCTCCGCCTATTCTGTTCCCCACTCTGGTGACTCCTCTCACCTTCCCACCTCTGACCTGTACCCCAGTTTTTGTAAACATAAATAAGTAAATCTTTCAAATAAAGTATCTCAACTGTAATCCCTGAATTCCAGATATAATCTAATTCTCCTAAGAAAGTGTGTGATTCCTGATATGAAGCTAACAATGCAATTGTTCAGAACTGTAATTATTGATGCTGATCCAAGTCCATGTGAATTCCAACTTCATTCGTATTTCCTCTGCTGTTGGTTATGGCAGAATGTGCTACTAGGGTGTTTCAAGGAAACACTAATCAAGCTACAATTTTATAACTTCCACAGTCCGCAAGTACATTGTAACTCTTAACTTAAACTCTATATAAACTGCTTGGTGGGGCCCTGATATTTCATACCCTCAGTTTGAACAGTTTGTCAACATCACAGTAGTAGACAATTAGTTACATGTGGATGTTATAAATGATAATATTTGCAATCAAGTTAATGATTGGTAAATGGGATAAAATGCCAGCTCTGTCAAGAGTTGAATGTTCTTTTCTACTCCGTCTGTAGAATTTTTCATTAAGGATGCATTCCTTCCTCTAGATGGTGGGCCCTTCCTGATTTTCAGCTTCCAGTTAAGCTTTTTCTAGCCTCAGATACTCCACCTTCAACATGGGGAAGGCTCCTGCAGCTACCTCGCTCTGGAGACTTCCTGACCTCTGGTTGTAGATTGTCACGTCTCTGCCTTTCCTTCACATCACTGAACCTCAGGTAGCATCCAAGGAAAGTCTTCCCGATGTTCTACAGATGTTTCTTACAGGAACAGTGCCATGAGATTGTTTTAGTTTTGAGCTGCATGAATTTTAGGCTGCTCTTAGTAAATACTTTTACAATAGTTTAAGATTAATCATTATCACTATTTTAGTTTATCTTTGTTACAGAAGTACCATAAATCATTTCTTCTATTTTAAATGAATTCATTTTCAGCAACATCGTTGGGGATATTGATTCTTCTTGCTGTAACTAACAAACTTATTTGTGACTTTTCAGCTTAATGCAACTCTCGTTATCTTGACTGGTGGTAAAACAAAAAAATCTTCTGAATAAAATATTATATCTAATGATGAATGAAAACTAGGTGTCTTCCAAATAAAATGATTATGTAATGGAACAGCTAACTCTAGATACCAAATCATGGATGTCTGACATGGAAGCATAGTACACAACTTTTTACAAAAAAAGAAAATCAAAGGTCCTTTTTTCCTTTTTCTAAATTGATGACGATATCCTATTAATCCCTAAATAGATTATTGCCTAATATCAGAATGTTTCTAATCTCACTAAAATTTGTAGCTTGTTTATGATTAATGCTTAATAACTATAATTATTTTGCTTAATCTGCATGTGTCTGTATCAAAGTTAATTAAAAGTATCTGCAAAACTCAACATTCTTTTCGTGTTCCTCAGATTGGTTCCAAGGTTTCTAATTCTCCAGCGCACATTTCTTTAACTCACTGGCATCTTCAGCTATCATTTCTCCATTTTGTGAATTGTAATGTCAGGGTCATTCAATTTTTTTTTCACAGAGAAACAAATAAGACCATTTGGGAAATGGTTATTATTTGTTACATTCAGAGGGCGGCCAGTTATGTCTTCCAGTTGTGCTGAAATCCTCAACAGAGACAGAGTGCACACAGTTACATATTCAATGTTAAAAGAATTAAGTTTCATGGTTCATCAAATTGTGGAAATTAAACAACTATTTATTCTAGGCCTGTTAAATGGCAGTCACAGAGGGTAGCATTAGGTCTCTGAGGGAAGTGTGACAAATGTTTCTCTGTGGGGAAATAGGGCTAGGAGAAGGCTGCCTCTATAATTGACAGGAGAAGTCTGCCTGAGGAATAGAAGTGATACTTCCTGAGTGGTAGAAAATGATTGCTACAATTTTTGAGAGTTGGCTTAGACCACATTAAAAACCCAAGTAGAAGATGCAGCCTGAAGCGTTTGTAGGGCCAGAGGCCCAGCCCTCTACCAGGGAGATGTGGCCTGGGCTCCCCACGCGCGGCACCTGCTCACGCTCACCTTCAGGCCAGCCTCCCTGCGTGCAGGAAGCCACGGACTGCTGGGCCAGAGGCAGGGTCAGTTAACTACCACCCGAGGGCACAATCTGGCTCAGGAGATGCTAGGGTGCCACCCACGAGCTGAGAGTGCTTTCTACATTTTAAAAAGCTTATAAAAACTTTTAAATATATGCAAGAGGTGGTATGTGACCTAAATAGCTCAAGATATTTACAGTCTTGACCTTTCCAGAAAAACATTTGCCCATCCCTGGTTTAAAGTAAACGCACCCCGACTTTTGGTTGATGCATTTCTGCATAGAGTCGTTAAGTATGCACATCAATTACCTTCACTGTCAGAGAAAATTGGGACAGAGACTGAAATAGGCAACGGAGATTCCTGGATGTCCTTTATAACACATTTCTCCAGGGAGGGTTTTTTAACTCTACAGGAGTCTTTCAATGTCTGTCAGCTATTTTATGTACAACTCTGTACTTTCTAGATTCTACAGCAAAACAAATGACTCCTGTCCACAGAGTTGCAGGTTAGTTCTATCTGGCAGTGGCTCAATCATGGGCCTCCAACCCCTGGGGTAAAAAATAGGTTTGTGGCCCTCCCTGGTGGCGCAGCGGGTTACAGCACAGCACTGAGAAGCTAAAGCCACTTCCGCATGAGTTTGATTCCCGCCTGCCCCGGAGGTGACCACATGGCGCTGCAGACCTCTCCTGACCCACCTGCTGCTTCCCTCAGCAGTGGACTTCATCATTCTGCCTGTTCTGCTCCCCACTCTGTTCCTGGTGAATCCTCTCACCCTCCGCATCTCTGGCCTGTACCCCAGTTCTGTATGAATAAATAAATAAATCTTTAAAAAAATAGGTTTGTATGTGTTAAGCATATTCATTTCAGAATTCCTGGTCTCCCAGTTGTCTGTAACTTAGATGTTCCTTTCAACGCACTGTTAACTTCTGACTAGTTTCTTTTGCAGTGAGTGAGTTAAATAAAACCTTTGGCATGAGCTCATTTTATGCAATTTATGAATTTATCATTTTGATTAATATATGTAATAATGATTAATTTAATGATATCAACTTAATTATGCTATATAAAGATGTTTTCATAATTAAATATATTTAAACCATAATAAGATGAAAACCCAGAATGTTCAATGAAGAAAAGCACATTTCTTTCTAGAGTAGAATGTGACATGAACACCATACTACTGATCACTAATACATTTCAGATTTTTCATTACCTTATTATTACTGAAAAACATGAAGAATACCTTACACAAATATTACAGTAACTGAATTCAAATTGCCTAAGCACACTGCAGTTTTTCAGGAATATGACATCATATTAACTGCCTCATGTATTTCTGCATGGTCATCGACATAGGTGGAATTTTTAAATGTGGGACTGGAAACGTACCGGCTAATGATCAAGCATGGCCAGTTGAGTTAACTCTGGAGCTTCAGAAGTGACTCCTTTAGCCTCTTAACACACACACACTTTGATTCATTTGTTTTCACAAAGCTAACTCTCAGCATCTTTGTGATCATTTAAAACACATTTGAATCATGGTCAGAGTCCTCAATAAGGCCCCGCAGGTCGCTGTCTGATGTCAGCAGCTTGGCAAGTGCACGGTTTGGCCAGAGAGCCTCGGTAGCGCCCCACTACCCAGAGCAACGGCCAACCGAAGACCCACAAGCGGAGGCTGTTCCAGAAAAATCTACGGCAGAGGTGTATTTTAAAATATCAACTGCTTCCAGCAGGGTAGTGATCTATTAAAGTTGCAGTGCAGGCTGGTTGTTTTTGCAAAAGACTGGCATGCACATTTCCTCAAACATGCACTAGAAAGGCAGCTGCTAGACAGAGACTTATGCGATCAGATTACTCCTGGGAAGGAGAATCATCGCTGTCTGTCTGTAAGTGAATGGTATGCTTTGAAGCTGAGAGGCATTTTCTGTAACGCCAAAGTTAAAAGCTCACAGGCTGCGCTATGTAAAAGTCCTCCCCTCTCTTTAGGTAGGTATCTGTAAAATATTCACTGAACGAGGAGATTGCTAAGATTTAAAAAATTAAAATGTACTAGAGAGGTTTCTAGGGGTAGCAGGTAGTTTTGTCTTTGTTACAAACATTTATTAAGTGTCGTTAGATGCAAATAGAACGTAGTAAGTGATCTTCCATCTCTTTCAGAGCTGATAATTGAGTGGTGTTTGCAGTTTTGTCTTCCACGGCAGTACTCAGTCTACTGCCTCAGTCACAGAAAGCACTTAAATGGATGAAGGAACATGATTTTCTAATGGCACCTACATACCTACGTATGCACAGACCTCCCACTGGCACTATCAGCTCACACACACATAGGCACACACACACGGTACATATATGGCACAGTATATATAAGTGTGTGTATATACACCATATAATACACACACACACACACACACACATATCGTACTTGTCCATGGTAGCTTATCCATATAAACTGGTATTCCTCTATGTCCTTTTATGCATCATTTATATACATATGGGCGAATTTTATTAGAATAGAATGTTAAACTAAACTTTGGCTCAGTGTTATAGTCAGAGCCTCCTTCGTTAACAAGATCTATCTACAGCGTGGATATACTTGGCCTGGGGAGATATCTGAATGTCGACACCTTAATCTGAGGGGCCTTTGTGGTCCCAGTGACTTTGAACGGCAGCTGTTCCACGTCGGTAACTATCGTTGGTTCAGGTAGTGAATCTGAATTCTTAATGAAAAGGGGGAAGTCACCAGCACCTCCTTCCGGCCTCCAATATGCCATGACATAAGGAATAAACGAGTTGAGGAGTTTGCCCTGTTGGTGAGTCCACAGAGCTGGTCAGAGCTTCCATAGTCTTCCACGTTTTCAGGCGCTGCTTAGTTCTAGCCCAGATCTACTCTGATCACCAAAAACTAGGCCCTGCCCCCGTTCAGTCTGCCTCGGGACAGGATGTGCCAATCGGCACAATATCTGGTCCGAACAGACCACAATCAGCGCTCTTATTTCCTTACTGACATACTTTACAGTATGTTGAGGTAGCAGAAAAGCATACAGATCACATAAAATGAATTATTCCTCACTTGTGTCTCCTCCATTTATTCGTAGCAGCCATCGTGATGTATTATTCATAATAATTTATGTGTATGTCTCCCTGTATAGGTGCCAAACCCATGCCAGCAATAAATCATTGTTTATGAAACATTATTCACTAATCTTCACATCATCATCATCCAGAGCAGTGACTGGCACAGAATAGAAGAATAGAAGTCACTGCTCATTCTGTGCAAATGAATAAAAGGGAAACAGGTATTCTGATGAACAAATCTTGTTCCATAATTTAAATAATTCTGTGTTTTCACAAGTAGAAATGTTCATTAAAAATTCTCTATAGATTTATCACTTGTATGTAAGTCAGAACCGACTACCTCCATTAGAGTGGCTTATGAACCCCTCGGACAGAATCTGTGATCGCTGACCGTAACATGTGATTTAGGTATTTGCGTTGCCAAGTCAGAGAACACTAATGCAATTTACTCTTTCATGTTCAATAAACGCTTGACTCGCAAAGAATAAGAAAAAGACATGGAATTCAATTTCTCTGACCATTTAGCTTCAGAGATAAGGAAAAGAAGATCCTTACGTAAATTAAAAATATGAACTTACAAAACTAATTTTAACTCAAAGAATTGAGGGGAAAAAGAGTTGTATATGAAAATACTAGAGCTACTTTAATTAAAATAGAAATAAAATGCATATACTTACAGAATATTGACATTAAAACACCAACATAACAGCTATCATTAAAAAATATTTTTAAATATTCCAATTTTTTTTAAAGATTTTATTTATTTATTCATACAGAACTGGGGTACAGGCCAGAGATGTGGAGGGTGAGAGGATTCACCAGAGATAGAGAGGGGAGCAGAACAGGCTGACTGGCGAAGTACACTGCTGAGGGGAGCAGCGGGCGGGTCAGGAGAGGCCTCCAGGGCAGGCGGGGATCGAACTGATATGGAAGTGGCTTAAGCCTCCCAGTGCTGTGCTTTAACCCGCTGTGCCACCTGGGAGGGCCCATCTTCCAAATTTTTATCAAAAACAATCCCATCGATGGCAGTAGCTATATCATTGATTTTAAGATAAAAAAAATTTCAGAACAAGATAAATTTCCCAAGTCAAATTTTAAATAAATATAGTTTTAGCACTTATTTTATGGCCTATCACAGTAATATGCTACATGATGCCTTTAATTGACTCAAAAATAATTTTTTGAAACTGAAAAGAAGCCAGATATCAGTAACTTCAGCTAACTTGAAATGCTTCTGCAAATCCTTACCTACCTACCAGCAAATACTCCTGATAGCTGTGCTCAGATGGGGAAATATTCTTACAGAAATAAGATCAACTGCTTGGAAAACACCGAGACAAAAACCACTCCAGGAAATCAAAAACATACAGGCCACTTACCACTCGCTACCTTTTAAAAAAGGATGAAACTGTCTGATTTATCACTGACTGACATTTTCTTATAACCCATGGCCCACTATTTTCATAGGCATGAGGGACATGGATTTTATCCCAGTGGGGAAGAGGGCAAGCTACCACCAGAGCAGGGAAGAACACCTGCAGAGCGCAGGTGTGGCACATCTTGGCCCTCCCGGACAGCCTCAAGCCCCACCCTGCGTGGCCCACTGTCTGTTTCCCTCCCTGAGTTCTTCCATCTCTTCCACCTGCATCTTCAGCCTTTGGTTTTCTCTCTCCATCTCTTTGTCTCAACACCTCCCTCAGGCGCATTCAGAGGTCTTTCCGGCCCGCACTCTCTCTGGCTAAATGAGGCCAACACAAAGCAGTGGGCGCCTCTGTCATTGCAAAAGGGAAGGCGCCCACAAGCAGGTTCTGGCTCAGGATGTCAAGCTGTGTGAGCAGCTGGGCTGAGCCCAGAGGCTCAAGGGACGCTCCCTCTCCTTCACCCTCCATCCTGCCATCCTTTTTATGGGGTAGCGTTAGCTCACAACACGACATAGGTGTCAGGCGTACAACTAATCACCTCAGCAGCTGAATACATCACCCCTCACCCACACCACAGGTCCAGTCACCACCCACCATCAACCAATCCGCCCCCTGACCATTCTGCTGTGGGAGACTTGGGGGTTGTTACTTGGTTTGATTTTTGCGTTTTCCCTTATATTCCACAAATGCGTGAGGTCACAGGCTACTGCCCCTCTTCTTCTGACTTATTTCATGCACCCTATCCCCCTCAAGGCACGTGCTATGTATGGAAAAGTTTCCTCCGGGAAAAATTCCAACAGTCTAGTAGAACAGCTCCTGCATATTGGCAAGAGGAAATCCGTGTGCAGGTGAAGGGGACGGTGGAGGCTGAGAACCTCTCACAAACATTCATGCACACACCCCGGCTCAGCGACCAGTCAGGGCAGAGCGCCAAGGCTCAAGCTGCTTCCTGAGGAGGGACTGGAACCCCATGGAGGTGTCCCCATCTCTCAAGACCTGCACTTAAGGAAAAAGCAACTTAGGGTCTCCCTGGTAGCGTAGAGGTTAAAGTCAGCTCAATCAAGCCATGGGCAGCTGCTGCAGCACGAGTTCGATCCCCAGCCAGGCGACCCCCAGGGCACAGCAGACCTCTCGGGTCTCCCTGCTGCTCCCCTCAGCAGTTGTTTCAGTGGTCTGCCTGTTCTGCTCCCCACTCTGTCTCTGGTGAATCCTCTCACAACCCTTGCACCTCTAGCCTGCACCCCAGATCTTTATGAATAAATGGATAAAATAAAGACTTTTTTTAAAAAGGAAAAAGCAATTTAGTCAACAAGAAAAACATTACACATCAATAATATCTTTGGAAACAAATTCTGATTAAAAGTATTTTAAAACTGCTATTTCAACTATGATGATGATATATATGTGATTTGGTGATGGAAAGCCCATGGGATTGCAACTGAGATGGAAAAAGGCACAAAATGATCTAAAAATAAAACTATTATATTAAAAAAATACTCCCCAAGAATGGAAATATATACACATATATATAAAACAAAACTAAACAAAAAAAACTGCCATTCACATACACATGGCTGTGCCATTATTGGAGAAAAAGTTCTGTCCTGAATCTAAGTGAAGCCCTCACTTTTAAAAAACAGAAAACCAAAATGACATTCTTGGCTCTAAACCCTGTTTATCAATGAAATGTAATAAATGTAGAGATCACACTTTAGATGATGTGGTTTGACAGTTGGGGTGTCTGTTTGACACTATGAAGTAAAATCGTGTTTCTTGGTCCAATGTAGAAGTGGCATTACTTTCATTATTAAGATGAATGCTTAAATGTTTTGACATCATCACATTACTTACCAGAATAAAAACAATAAAGCTGTAACAAAAAGTCACCAACTTAGTGATGAAACTTTAATTTTAGGGGCATAAGTATAATTTTGTCCAAGGGCAAATATAATGCATTAAATGCCAAGTCTTTGTGAAATGGGAGGAACTTAAATTTTATACCTGATAACCATTAACAGTTAGACTAAAGTTTTAAGTAAAATCTCTAAGATAAATAACTAAAAGAAGCAATGATGTTAACAGTAGTAAAGTAAAACAATTATGTCTAAGTATACACTAGCTGCAGCTATTTTCTTGATCTACCAATTGTCTAACAAATGTTTATGTCCAATACACAGATGTGGGGGTGAGGGGATTCCCCGGAGACAGAGTGGGCAGTGGAACAGGTGGATCTACTGAAACACACAGCTGAAGGGAGCAGCAGGGAGAGGTCTGCTGTGCCCTGTGGGTCACTCCGTGGCCGGGGATCGAACTCGTGCTGCAGTGACCGGGGATTGCTTGGTAGTGCTGAGACTTAACCTCTGCGCCAGCAGAGGGGTACAGTCCTGAAAGATTTTAATCCTAACTCTAACATACTATGGATTTTAACTAATAGTAGGTTTCAATGTTAAAATAATTTCAAGTAAAATAGGAATTATTCAAATTGCCTTCTACAACTTTTAATGTAAAAGTATATTCTAATCAGAGCTCACTGAAATATTTGTCAATTTAACGAGTTCCAATTTTAACCATAATAAATTCTGAGGAAAAAAGTAGCCTAATCATCTATCTGTTTAACAATTATTTATTGAGTTCCTTATATATGTGAGTTACTAAACAGGCACTGAATATCCTACCCTCAAAATAGGTCCTCAAGAAGCATATCAAGAGGACCCCTGAGTACTATGAGAAATACCTGCAAAATTAGGTGATCAGAAGAGGTTACTTCAAGAAAAACATTATTTAAGCTAAAACCTGAAGCTTCAGAAGGTAGCAAAGCAGCATCAGGCAAAAGCACTCCAATAAAAGAAGCAAGAAATGGGCTTAAGCCTTACAGGAGTCAAGAGTCCAAGCATAATGTAGTAGGAGAAATGTATGAAAGGAAATTGAACAAGCAATCCATGGTTCTCAAAAGTTAAGTATAAATACAAGGATCACTTGCATTGCTTGTGAAAAATGTAGTATTTGGTTACTTCTAAGGAGAGAAGGGATCATTTCAAAGCATGTTCCTCTGTGAACTTGATCTTCATAAACCGTCATTGCAGGAGACTATTCTAAAGGATACAATAACCAGACTATAAGTCTTGTGGAAGCCTGAACTGCTTTATCATTTTGCTCTTCAACCTGGCACCTAGCACAGGTATGAAAATGTTCCAGCAATACCTGTGGAAGGAAGGAGGAGTCTCCTCTAGGAGAAAGTATCCCCCTATTTCCAGTACAACAATTATACACAAAGCGAATTAACACAGCAAATTAGAAGAACCAGTATTTACCATGTCATTACCTAATACCAAGAGGATTTATCAGCACATTCACTCTGAACATTTTCTACTCTTGTCAGAGTTCCATCCCAGTCTGCCTTTGGAGAGTTCAGTGAGAGCAAGGAATTTCAGCAAAATGACCAGGGTTGTAAGGGATGATAGATTGCAAATTCTTTTGACTCTGAGACCCCCCATTATTCATTTTAAAACATGGGAAATATTCCCTACAACCTGTTATGATGTCATGCGGCAGAAATTAATTATTTAGGGGAAATACTTATTTAACTTTCAAACTTAACACAACTATTTCTCATCATAAATTGGTTGTCTAAAGAACAAGATATCTCAACAGCCAATTCAAATATGTCAGATCCAAAGAATGTGTGAAATTGGCGAGATGATAATCATTCTGTAAACGGACCTACCCCCTTTAAAGAAACCCAACCAGAAAGCATTATATGTGATTCTGCATGTCAGTGAAGTCACTAAAATCATATGGGTGACATAATAACAGATCTGTAAATATTCAAAGTTCTTTTGTTCAGACAAGTCAACCATAAAATCTCATTATCAATACTATGATGTTGGAAGTCCAACATAGTGAGCACATTGTCTGCTATTCTAGCAGTAATGGGTCACTGCTCTTTCAGTTCTTACAAAGAGTTCTACATTTGCCTCCAGGAAGAAACTGAGGCTGCAAGAGTTGAAGTCACCCTCAAAGTGGGCGGAACCCAAGGCATGGTTCTCCTTGAGTTTATCCGATCCAGATCTGAGTTCATCCAATGGATACCAGCTGGCAGACAACCACTAACATAGGCATTGCCCTCACAGAAACTCAGGGTTGATGTCAGTGTACTCAACCACAGCAAGGCTGCTATTATGTTTTGATTGGTTTTGGTTTATTTAGGGTTCGGGTCCTTGTTTTGTCTCTACCAGAATATCAATTTACAGGCGAGGAGATTTCTGTAGACTCACATTCAAACTTCATGCCTAAATGTAGTCTGAATATCACTGATATCACCCCATCTTTCTCTACCCTTCTCTACAAGTAAGACTTGGAGAAACTTCCTCCTAAATAAAATGTTGTCCACAGTTCAAAATAACTCAATGAGAGCTTATCTTCTCTTTTACCAAAAGTCAACAGAACTATGAAAAATGTTAGTAATGTGTAATGTCATATGTGTTTTTGTTATTTTAAATCCATGGAACACTTTTCAAAGTAAAGATTCCCAGAAACAATTTGAAACAAAATACATGCCAATGTTAAGTAAAGGAGAAGTGATCTGCATGCAAAAATAAATTTAATTCAGACACAGATCTTCACACTTAGCAAAAATTAAATAAAAAGTGAAGGCAGACTTAAGTGTAAAAGGCAAAGCTATAAAATTCACAGATGATGGGTAACAGGAAGAAATCTTGACGCCCTCAGGTTTGATGGTAACCTTTGAGAGGTGTAACCAAAGGCATTGTTCATGAAAGAAATAATTAATAACCTAGTTTAAGATTAAAAACTTTGACTCTCTGAAAGACAATGTCAAGGCAGTAACAAGAAAAGCTAATGACAGAAGTATTTGCAATAGAAAGACCCAATAAAGGCTGGTCATATGAAGAACTTTTTTTTTTAAGATTTACTTATTTCTGCATACAGAACTGGGGTACAGGCCAGAGGTGCAGAGGCAGTGAGAGGCTTCACCAGAGACAGAGTGGGGAGCAGAACAGGCTGACTGACAAGTCCACTGCTGAGGGGAGCAGCAGGCGCGTCAGGAGAGGTCTGCTGCGCCCTGTGGGTCACCTCCGGGGCAGGAATCGAACTTATGCTGAAGTGGCTTTAACTTCTTTTTTTTTTTTAAGATTTATTTATTTGTACATACAGAATTGGGGTACAGGCCAGAGGCTCAGGGGCGGCGAGAGGCTTCACCAGAGACAGAGCGGGGAACAGAACAGGCAGATCGACGAAGTACACTGCTGAGGGGAGTAGCAGGCCAGTCAGGAGAGGTCTGCCGCGCCATGTGGTCACCTCCAGGGCAGGCGGGATCGAACTCATACGGAAGTGGCTTTAGCTTCTCAGTGCTGTGCTTTAACCCACTGCGCCACCAGGGAGGACCCATATGAAGAACTTTTTAAAGTCAACATGAAGAAAACAGACATCCCAACTAAAAATAGGCCAAGATCTAAACAGACATCTCACCAAAGAAGAGATCTAGAAGACAAGTGAGTATATGGGAGAATGCCACACATCAGCTGTCATTGGGAAAATGCAATTAAAACAACAAGATACCATCACATGCTGATTAAAAAGGCCAAACTCCAGAACACTGACCACAAATGCTAGCGAGGATGTGCTGAAACAAGAATGCTCACACACTCGTGGTGGGAATGCAAATGACATCGCCACTTGGAAGACAATTTGGCAGCTTCTCACCAAACTGAACATATGCAACATATGATCCAGCAATTGTGCCCCTTGATATTTGCCCAAAGGAGCTGAAGATGTATGTTCAGACAAAAACCTATACATGGGTGTCTACAGATGCTTTATTGGTAGTTGCCAATACTTAGAAGCATTCCAAATATCCTTCAATAATTGAACAGATAAATTATAGTATATCCAAACAATGAAATATTATGCTGCACTAAAAAGAAACAGCTAACAAGCAATGAAAAGATGGAAGCATTTTAAATGCACATTTCTATGGAAAGGCTGTTACATAAAGTCTGAATCCTTCTAGATAGTATTCTAGAAAAGGCAACATTATTATTCCTTTATTATTATAAAGGAAATGTATTTTTGGTTTCAGGTATTGTGGAGAGCTGGAATGGTGGCATTGAGAGTAGAAAAGGTAAATGGGTGAAACCTTGAGAATTTTATAGCCGTTAAAGTGCTCTGTCTGATGCAATAATGAGGAATGTGTCATGACATAAATGCCAAAACCTACAGGATTTTTACAACACCAAGAGTGAACCATAGTGTAAACTATAGACTTGTATGACTATGATGTGTCCATATAGGTTAATCCATTGCAACAAGTGAAGCACTCTGAAGGGGTGTTGATAGTGAAGGAGGTTACCCATGTGTGGGGCAGGAGGTTAAGAGGAAATCTCTGCAATTACACTCAATTCTGTAATGAGCCGGAAACGTTCCTTTAAAAAGTCTTAATTTTTTTTAAAGACAAGAACTTTTGTATATTATATATGCATTTATAATATATATAATATATGTTTACACACATATATGCCCTATGAGATAACTTTTGGAAATATTTCCTTCTAATCACTAGCTTGTGTTTTTCTTCTTTAAACAGCCTTTCAAATAGTAAAAGGTATAAATTTTAATAAAATCCAAATTAACATCTACTTCAAAAAAAAAAAAAAACAATAAAGAAGGAGGTCAAAACAGGTATGGCCAATTGAACAGAACTGAAAAGCAAAGAAAAGTGCACCTACTGATTTACTCAAGTAAATCAGTATCTGTTAGAATGGTAAGTAAAATGCATTTAATAAAGAATTTACTGATGTCGTGGTAGAGAAAACCTTACAACTATAAACTCTCACTAGGTATTGTGGACCTTTGATTTGGTTACAGTCAGACCACCTCAAAAATTCTTAATGAGATCATCAACTTTCATACACAAATATTTCGACCTACCAGAGCAGAAGTTATCATCATCTATACATATTCCAATAACTGGCAAGATAAAGTCATTCACTTCCACCCAAACAGTGAATAGGAGAGTTTCTACAACTCTCCTGCCAACTTCTGATGTGCTACAGTGGATTTCCTATAAACGATAAATAACGTGTTATACATCACAAGAAGCTTTACTTACAGAAGTGGATAAGCAAAATAGCACAGAGCTTGTAAACTGTGGGTCTTGTTCTAATACCAACAAGAACGAGAGGACAGATGACACGCAATAGAGGACTTAATCCTGGCATCCCCCCCAATGACATCCTTGCATCAGCTCATGCTCACAAACAGGCACACACACAATCTTTGATGATGTGTTAGAAAAATGAATACATCAAAAGGAAGCTACAATTAAGTAAGCAAGCCATGAAAATCGATCTTTATTTCTAAAATTTCCCCTAGAAGTAAATTAAAGAGTAGACAAACTATGTTGGCCTTTGAGTTGCAAGTCAGAGTGCAAAGTTTAACTGTCATTATTAACACTGAGTGGTAGCCTAGAGGAAAATGATTATCTACTTTATGTGAGGAGCACAGAAAGAAAGAAAT
>NW_004567117.1:44021019-44027260 GCF_000260355.1 Condylura cristata | reverse complement strand
TCTGAAGAGATTAGAAAAGGAGCTAACACTGAAGAATTCTCTCACAAAAAGCATAGTGAAGAATTAAGCTATTTGTCTGTTTATCAAACCAGAATTATGTGATCTAATTTTACATTAAAAAGATTAATTTCAGAATGAAGTGTGTTCATTCCTTCCTTTCATCTTGAATCTGAAGTCAACACCTTTATGGGGTCCTCTTTCTGTGCTGACAGCTTTGAAGGGAGCGGCTGGCTTTGATCCTGAACTTGTGTTTCTTCTCTGTTTATCAATCACTGTATAACAGCTGTTCTGGAGATATAGACACACATATACGCTTCTTTTTCTTAGTATGCTTAGTATACATACAATATATGTAGGTGTATATGTAAGCTAAACATGCCTCTAAACTCTCGTGAATGATATTTTCTAGATTACTTTTGTTTTGTAAATAATCATATTGACCATGATATTTACAATTTTCTTTCCAATTCTTATAATTTCATTTTTCATCTTTTGCTGAAATGTCTGGCATCCTAAGTAGAATGTTAACTGAAAAACAAATTTGCCTACCCGATCAAATTTTAAAATTTGTATTACGTGTGTGTTAAATTGTTTCTCCCTATAATCACAAACTGAGTTGTAACAACTGTTTTCTATGTAATCTTTGAGATAATAACATAATTGATTTTTCTTTTCCTCTAGTGTGCTAATTTACACAATAGATGATTTACTGTCACGGTGAACTTTCCATTCTTGTGACAAGCCAGTTTTTTGATGCACTATGAGATTGAGATTATATAGATTTAGTTATGATCCATGCCACTATGTTTCTATGCAATGGACTATAATTTGCTTTTATAATACTTTTGTCTAGATGCAGTGGGTTAAACTAAAAATGATTGAAAGAGTTGTAGGACTTTTCCTTTTATTCTTTTATGGAAAATAATCATAAAAAATGGAATAAACTGCTCTGAGTGGTAGAAATTAAACATAAAGCATCTTGATGCTAGATTTTTATTATAAAAGTTTAATTTATTAATTTTTAATTTACTTTATTTAATGTTATGAATCTACCAGGCTTTCTATTTCTAGAAGAGTCACACTGAATAAATTATATTTTCCTGGTCAATAATTCATCTCATGTAAGATTTTATTATTGTAAGTATATCTCTTCTTAAAGTTTCCTTATCTTCATAAATTTCTGTTCTATCTAAAGCTGGGTCCCTTTTTTATTACTAGTGTTTTCTAATTACACCTCCTTGTTTAATTTTACCTGAATTTTACTTTGATATTTTAACAACCAATTTCTGCCTTTTCTGATCACTTTTATTAAACATTTGTAAATGTTATCAATTCTTCTTTCCTTTCTTCCTTCTACATACATCTTAACTTTTCTTTTAGGGTATTAATGTTTTGCCATTGGTATTTGGTTGTCGTAGGCATTCCAAGAAGCAACGACACAATAGAATTTAAAATGCAATTAAGTTTAGGAGCGGGGAATGTCTATGAAAAGCAATGAGGAGGAGGCCAGGAGAGGCAGCGAGGTGTCAGCCGGAATCAGGACTCACTTTGAGAGGCGGAGCTGGGCAGGAAGTTTGGAGTGGATGCACCTATCCAATGTTAGAACGTATGTGAGTGGACAGTGGAACCAGAGTTTTTTCAAATATCAATTATTATAACAATTCTACTCAGTTAGATAAAGATCTTCAATGTGTGACAAAATCTTACATAAAATGTGTTTGGCCTAGGGGTTAAGTCTCAGCGCTATCACCGCCACTGCCTGAGTTCAATCCCCGCCAAAGGAGTGACCCACAGGGCACAGCAGACCTCTCCTGTCTCCCCGCTGCTCCTCTGAGCTGTGTATTTTCAGTAAATCTGCCCATTCTGCTCCCCGCTCTGTCTCTGGTGAGTCCTCTCACCACCTCCCCCCACCGCTGGCCAATTCTTCTCCAAAAATAAATAAATGCATTTTTTTTTAAAGGGTGTTTGGAGAACAAGACATTTTAGGACCTCAGAAAGTAAGCACTAAGAAACCAAAGCCACTTCCTCATGAGTTAGATCCCCACCTGCCCCAGAGATGACCACATGGTGCGGCAGACCTCTCCTGACCCGCCCGCTGCTCCCCTCAGCAGTGTACTTGGTCAGTCAGCCTGTCCTGCTCCCCACTCTGTCTCTGGTGAATCCTCTCACCACCCCTGCACCTCTGGCCTGTACCCCAGTTCTGTATGCGCAAATAAATAAACATTAAAAAAAAAGTGGATTACCAATACGGATTCCTACAAAATGTCACCTGAAAGCTTCGATACATGGACCAGCAAAGGCGATAAACGGGGGTAATGCCCAGTCCTCTAAGACCAATCGCAGCTACGATGTCCAACTTGAGGTCAACATGAGAGTAACTTCTTTCTCCACTCTACAGCATAGATACATCAGGTTACTGGCAGTGGCTTGTCTTTGTCCAGTGTGTTGAATATGTAGTCCGGGAACTCATGGGCAAAGTTGGATTGGTTCTTTTCATTGTTACTCTCAGTTTCTCACCTATTATTTCCAATGCTTGCAGAATTTTAATTATATTTGAGCAGAGATAGACTGAATTCTGGTCAATGCACTATATACTATAAATATGTAATGATTTTTGAGATGTTTCAATGGTGTTGGTCTCTTAGCAAGGTTAAAAGTTTCAGATACTTGACATAAATAGTGTTTTGAATTTTGATAGTAATATTGGAGGTTTATGTAAGTGTAGCTTTACATCTGCAGTTTACATTTTCTCTTCTAGAAGAGACAGGCTCTCTCAAATGTGAGTCAGTTAAAGAGATCGATTACTCAAATATGTCAGTGAGCCGAAGTCCACCACGGACATTTGTCCAAATTTAAAAACAAATGTCAATGCCTATGGATTGATTACATGAGAATCTTCAACTCACCTGACCTTTTTACAGAAAAATTCTTAGACATTTATGGTAGACAAAAGGATTTCCCAAAAGATTTGATAAAGGTCAAAGTATAGACTTGTGTATTTGAAATTTAGTTTCCAATAATTATTTGTGACCAGAATTCAAAATCACTTGCTAGGGGAAATGCAAGTGGTCTTCCTCTAAAACTAGGCGAATTTTCTGGCACACTATTTTCCTTCATACTTGTCCACCTCCCTCCTCCTCAAAATGAGAGAGATGGGTGAAGAAAGCAACCAGTTCCTTTGTTCTTCTGGTGGATAGTTCCTGTTTCTCATTAAGAAAAACTTCCAAGCAATAGTGGTTTCCTCTAAACTTGGACTCGTGGGTATGACCTCCATGAGGAAAGAAGGGAGCGACAGCCAGGATTTCACTTAGAAATCAGCAGAGGAGAAGGTAGAACCAATACAGGGAAATTAAAAGGCTTAGGAGCTAAAACTACGAACAGTGATGAGGACTGTGGGATAACGTCACAAATCCACTGGTGCCTAAAAAGCATAAAACTTGGAGCCTCAGTGTTGGAACAAAGGCCAGCCTCCACCTGCGGATTATTAAAGCCCTCTAGAAGTAGCCTCTAGAAGACCAAGCAATCCATCTTTCTAACTGACTCACATTTGTGAGAGAGCTTTTCTCTTCTAGAGGAGAAAATAAAATTATATAGCATCAAACAGCATCAAGAATGTAATAAACAGTTGCATTAATAAGCAGTACTGTGGGCCCTCCCTGGTGGCGCAACCCGTTAAAGCACAGCACTATGAAGTTTTCACAGCCACTGCAGTACAAGTTCGAGCCTAGCCCAGGGACTGACCCACAGCGCACAGCAGACCTCTCCTGTCTCCCCGCTGCTCCCCTCAGCAGTGGGTTGCAGTGGAGGATCGGCCTGTCCTGCTCCCCGCTCTGTCTCGGGTGAAGCCTCTCACTGCTCCGCACCTCTGGCCTTTACCCCAGTTCTGTATGCATAAATAAATCTTTAAAAAGATTCTTAAAAAGGTAATAAGTTCTTAAAAAGATAATAAGCAGTACTGCACAGCACCTGTATATTTAAAAACCAAGCAGGATATTAGGGCAGAAAAATATATGTTAACTAGTTAGTTAGTATGTTTACCCTATAGTGTCAAGACTTAAATGATATCCCCTTGACAAACTGTATTTACAAGCAATTCTTTTTCAAACAGAAATTCCAATAGATTCTGAAAAATGAAAATGAGTGCATTCAGCTGATGAGTGCACTCTGAAAAATGACTGCGTTCAATGTATTTGAAAATCTTCAAAAGTATATAAATGATTCAATCATTTTCCAAAGCTAATGAATATTTTTAAGTCAACAGAAATTTAGATGTCCACTTAATACAATTTGACTAATTTTTTTTCCTTTTAAAATGGTTGATTTGTACCCTTGCTTCAAAGTAATTTTTGCTTATTGTTAGACTCCAAGTCTGCCCTACCTGCCCTAAAAAAATTCCTATTTCCATTTTAGACAAATCTTCCTGGTACCAGGCTGCGTGACTTCCTCTCTGTCTTTCCATGCCCCCCAAATGCTTGCGTTCTATTTTTTGACCTATAGTATATGCCAACTTAGGTGCATTTTAGATACAAATTAGATATACTTTATTTAGATACAATTTAGATCTTTCTTCATTTTGTGCATTTTTTCATCTCAGCAGCAGTCCGGGCTTCTCCCCACCACCACTCACCCCCGCGCCCTCACCACTGTTCCGTGTGCTCTGCCTGACTCACTTCCGCTGTTCCCCTCTCCACCAGCTACAGTGTCTCTGGCTGACAGTTGATACCGGATGTTCGTTTTTACTTCATTACAATTACTTTTTCTTTTCTGATCCCTTCCACCGCTGCCATGAGTGAAACCAGTCTGCACTGGCTGGGACTGGCAGGTCTCGTGTGGAGTGAAATGAGCTGCATTTTTTACCCTAGAATTGGCATGAACGAAGAAAGCACTTTATCAGCAGTTTACCAAAATTTGTATTTCTTTAACATGAATAAAAGAATAACTTGTCTGCAAAATAAACAGGTGGTTTCTTGCCAAAAACATGATATGATTTCTAGAATCATCACACTTCTTCCTGGGAGGTGCCGTCCAGCCCCAGCTGAGGGCTGACCTTAAAGCATGGGTCTGCGATTTCTCCTGGCACTGTCCTTTCCGTCACTGTGTTTCCAAGGGTCACTGAGCACCTCCACGGGACCGGGGCTGTTCTAAGTTATTTGCTTTCCTCATTTATCATCCCCTGCAAAACTTAGGAGGCCATTTCCATGCAAGACTTATGAGGCCGGCTCCATAATTCACATCTTCGGATGAGGAAACTAAGACAACAAAATAAATTAACTCCTCAACTTGATTAGAATCAGGATCCTTACAAACCTCCAAAAAAAAAAAAAACATAAATATCTGGTTTGACTAAATATATTATTTACTACTCATAATGTGAATTGGAAGATACTGGTCTGGTAATGGGCATAGCAATGCAAATTCGACACGCTGGTATTATAACATGAAAAAATAGTTTGACTTTTTTCATTATTTAGGTTGTTAGTTTAAAATAAGCAGCATTCCTATCACCATAATAAAATATTGATTAGTATTTAAAATTAAATACACTTTCAAATTGTTGTTATACTAACAGGACGATTGATAGACATTTTACCCCACAATTGTTCCTTCATTATAGGCGAGTAACCTGCTTCTGGAAAGGTGCATTGAGACTTTAATGCTTTTGGAAGTGAGTTTCCCAAAATGATTCAAGTATCACAAAACCACTCAGGGTCTAAGATACATTCCACATTTTTGCAAAAAAAAAAAAATTATCCAGAAGAGATCATTTATAAAGAATGAACTACATGCAGGATGAACACGGTCATCAGGTGCTCAGGACAGGATGCCCCCAGGTACCTCCAGAGCAGGGGCGGGGAGATGCCACCGTTCAAGTTGACAGCTGATGAACACGCAGCTGCTGAAGCCTGCACTGCTGCTTGAGGCCAAGCCCGCCCGGGAGCCACTCGGCCTGTCTGCGGGCCCAGGGTCGCGAGCCTGTGGCCTTGGGAACAGTCGAAATAGCTCTTTCCTCAGCTTTCCTGTTAAGTAACATGAACTCACATGCATCATCTTAATCTCCCCCTAGTAGACTGTAGATTATCATTGAATTAATGACTGACTTGGCGATAACTGATTTTTATTTCTTTTTTTAAAAAAAGATTTATTTACTTATACATACAAGAACTGGAGTATAGGCCAGAAAGGGGTGGGGGTGGGGGCGAGGGGGAGATGGTGAGGATTCACCACACACAGAGTGGGGAGC
>NW_004567117.1:44016076-44020505 GCF_000260355.1 Condylura cristata | reverse complement strand
ATAAATCTTTAAAAAAAAATCCATAATTCTGTTAATTCACACATACTGTTAAGATACCATCTGCCTTCAATATATCCTCCAAGGAAAAAGATAAAGGCCAACAATAGCGACGCTAAGGAAGAGAAAGCAGGGGGAAGCTTGTACTGATGTGTCCTCCAAACTCTTAGTTTCTATTAGGTCGTCAGAGTTCCAATTTATGTTCAATGAGCCGTGCTAATTTAAGTCTGTTTATTTACACATTTTCTGTTCCTGGAATGAGATTTCTCAGGTGATCAGCTTAAACAGTGGGGAACCTTAAATACTGAATTATGTGTCACTAAAATCTTCCGGTTATCAAATTCCTTATCTGTCTGGACGTTCTGATGCCTGTCATCTCGCGTTTTCTTTCTCCGTGCTACAGAGAATGAATCCACAGTGCCCGAGAGATCATACGACCTGGTTTATTTCTTTTCTTACCCAAGTAACTCATTCGAATTTCCTCAAGTGTAGTAAAGGAAACCTGCTTGCGGAATGTGAATATCGTTATCTGTTTTTAGGATCATTTTACTATTTCCAGCATAATAATCATCGTTAAATATGTTCACTATATTAAAAATGAAGCATTTCCATCACCATGGGTTGAATCAGCTAACCACATGAGTATAGCCATTTTTACTTATTTATATAGATAAGCTTCACACACTATATAGGAGATTTATGTTCCCCCAAATATGTCAAAAATTCAAAATGATAAAGTAAACAAATATTTAAAATATTTAATTGATTCATGTTGGTGTAAGTTAGCATCCACTAGCAGTGAAGAATATGAGGTTCAATTTTAAAGTGTTTCACTAGTTGTGGAATGCTGGGACTATTCCTAAATTTTTGAGGTTTCTCCAACGATACATACATTAAATCACTTTTCTTTTCTATTTTTTTGATTGTATTTTTTCCTTCTACCCACGCTGACCTCCAAATTGTACCCTCTTCTTTGTATAAAAATTATCCTTTGGCTGATAGGATAATTTGGCTGAATAATTATCTTGATTTATCAACAATTTGATTTGTTTCTACAGTTATAAAATAATTGTTATTGTGGTGGTTATTAGAACGTCTAAAGACAGAGACACAGATGTGACTGAAGCAGAATTTTTTTTTTCTCCCCTAGGGTGCTTGAATCTTTGCTACATATGCAGAGAATAAAACTCCAAAACCTCAGCCTCCGAGATTCATTAATTCCAGAATCACTGTTTTGAACTTGAACCGATCAATACTGAAAATAAAAGCCAATGTGTTCCATCACTGTTAAAAATAATTGTAGTGCCAGTCACCTTGTTGATCAAGATTTAAAAGGAAATATAATTCATAAATTCACAGAAGTTATCTAACTAGTAGATATTACATGATTAAAACACAAGACAATTTCTAACAATACTTAAAAACAAGGCCCTCTCTGGTGGCACGGCGGGTTAAAAAAGCACAGCACCAAGCAGCTAAAGCCACTTCAGCATGGATTCGATCCCCGCCCCGGAGGTGACCCACAGGGCGCAGCAGACCTCTCCTGACCCACCCGCTGCTCCCCTCAGCAGTATACTTCATCAGTCGGCCTGTTCTGCTCCCCACTCTGTCTCAGATGAATCCTGCATGCATAAATAAATAAATCTTGAAAAAAAATCTGACCCTAAGTAAATCCAATAAGAAGTTCAGAGGGCACTGAATTTCTTCAGTGAACTCCTGAACGTCGAGCTATTGTGTAAAAATCGGGCTTATCATTAAGAATTCAGTTGATAACTACTACTTCTTGAAATTGTCCATTTTTTAGTTCTTGAAACTCTTAACCTTTAAAATATCCGACAAGCTGAATGAGTGGGCACACGAAGATTACTTGGAACTCCTAAAACACAGTCAAATACAGAACACGTCAAATCATGTTTCAGATGCGGGGAAGCAGTGATGATCACCCCACATTTTCTTCTGCCAACCACAAGAAGGCTGAAATGGAAGACGCTCATTTTTGATAGGCACTTTATCCTTCTCCTCATTCATTCAATCTACATCTGGTCGTGGGGTACCCACCAGCGGTACTCCCGGCCAAGAACGAAGCCACAAGTCCACCAGCTAAATGGACACCACCTCCCCCTTTCCTCTGTGTTCACATCAACCTCTGGAGAGAAGAAAGGTGCAATTGCTCATGGACTGGAAGGCACCTATTTTCAGAACTTCTCTGTTAATACAAAATCATGGTTTCTTTTTTTATTTATCAGTGTGTCATTCAAAATACATGTCTATTTAATTTGGGGGCAGATACCCTGCAAATGTGCACATGTCCATTACCCTTCCATCCTTCATTTCACTCCCTCTGGTAACCATTACATTTTCAGTCTAAGAATTATTTTTTTGTGCTTTCCCAGTAAGTGTCCTTTGGCTATTTACATTCCACAAACAAGTGAAACCACCTGGTATCTGCCTTTCACTTTCTGACTCATTTCATTCAGAGCTCACCTCAAGAGCCATCCACTTACCCCAAAAGACACGATTTCATCTTGTTAAAAAGCTCAGTACATTGCACACAGTATTCAGTCCACAATTTCTTTTTTTTTGACACTTATTTATTTATGCATAGAAGAACTGGGTGCAGGCCAGAGGTCTGGGTGGGGCAGAAGATTCACCAGAGACAGAGTGGAAAGCAGAACAGGTGAATTTACTGAGTTTCACTGCTGAGGGGAGCAGCAGGCGACACAGGAGAGGTCTGCTGTGCCCTGTGGGTCAGCTCCCTGGCCAGGATCAAGTTCAGCCCACAGTAGCTGGCGACAGCTTGATAGTGCCCGTGTTTCCTGCAGCCCACGATTTCTTTATCCAGCTGTCTGTCTTGGGCATGTCGTTTGCTTCTGTGACTTGGCTGTTTGTGGCCCTGGGTGCATATACGTTTGCAAATCCTCTGGGTGAATCACCAGCAGTGATTCTGCTTCCTCACGTGGAACTTGTCTTCATTTTTTAAGGTCTTACCATTCTGTTTTCCATAGAAGTTGCCCCAAATTATATTCCCGCCAGTGGATGAGCATTCCTGAAACTTGCTTTCTACGGGAAACATTTTGAGGATAGTCATAGGAAAGATCTAAGTAAAATATCTCTAATACAAAAGAGTATTTCTCTGATGGGAATGCCTATTAAATGCAAGCTCTTCTAAGAGTTTTAGTAAAGCAGCTTTGAATTAGAATAAAGACTAATAATCTATCTGACATCATAAAAATGGAAATAGCCTATGAAGATGAATGTGCCGAGTTCACTTGCTGCTCCCATGGAACGCAGTAAACAGATGACTAAATCATGGCAGGAAACTCACTCACTCGAGAGGCCCCGAAAGTCCCGGATGGAGGTTGTGTGTTCCTCAGGGAGCGAGAGCTGGAAGCAGCACTGTGCAGACAGGTGGCCTGGAGACTTCGAGGTCACAGGGGCCACCTTGGGGCGAGTGCCCGAATGTAGAGCGGCTTCGAGAGAAGGGGGCTGGGCTGAGGGCGAGACCTAAGCTCCCCCAGGGTCGTGGTGGACGTCACCCGCGCTCACAGCACCACCCGCGGGGACTGATCTCATCCAAATGATCATAGAGGTGACAACAGAGAAGGCTCCTGCTGCCCTGAGATCCGCCAGACCAGCTTAGCATTTCTGAATAGAGTCATCGGGAAAGCTGCTACTGGGGGAATAAACCTGCAGCTGCAGTTTAAATACTTTCTCCACCTGACATAATTCAATATCTTTTTGGGGAAAAAAAAAAAACTGTTACTCAAAGCACTTAATATTTCCTGGATAAATGATCACAGGCTTGTAGCCATCATTCAGTTACATATTTATCAGTTTTCTGTCCATGCAGGACAAGTGACAGTTTTAGTCATGGATAATTGGACTATTTAGAGTTGTATTTCTCTAAATGACCAGAATTCATTTTCAAGTGTGACAGTTTGATTTTCACTTTCTGCACACATTACTTTCCCCTAATGGTTTACTTATATCTGATATATTTTTATAGATTCTGTTTCATGATTTTTGTCAGTATCAACTCAGAATGTGCTAGAATGCTTAAATTACTGACAGACTTCTAAATTAACCTGCTTGCCATCACCAATACGCCGTTTCAAAATTAGATAACCATTTATGATCTATTTGCAGTTTTCTCAATAATCCAAATCTAGGACATGTAAATAGGAAGTATGAGATCAAAAACATTTGTATGAATTCAGATCAATACCTCTTGTGGCAATTTCAGAAAATTAAATTTGGATGGCATTGGATTTCTAATTATACAACACCCTTCTATTCAAAGAAGATACTATCTAACTATGTCAGTAAATAAAACCCCAGGTATTTCTTCATCTACAATGTCTGCATAGCCAACTCCCCAGCCTCTTCTCTCTCTCTCTCTCTCTCTCTCTCTCTCTCTCTCTCTCTCTCTCTC
>NW_004567117.1:44005000-44015976 GCF_000260355.1 Condylura cristata | reverse complement strand
ACACACACACACACACCTATTACACAGCTTCGACTGTGGGAGAGTTTTTTCCTATCCCTGGCTGAAGGTAGTTCTGCAAAGCTGGATCCATTTATACCTCGTGTGTCATGGAATATATATTCTCTCACACAACAGAAATGCTATAAGGCTTTATTAGCAGGTCAAACAAGACCTTAATCACTCACTTCCAGTTAATATGGCATCACCCCTACACCCGCATTCTCCTCACACAGTTCTGAGCTCCACCTCCCGCTTCCTGGCTGTTGCTGAGCACTCTTCGCTGCTTCTTCTTGGTCTGTGCTCTGTGCATGTGCATAGATGGTTGTACTTGACCGAGTGAAGCCCACTGTGGCCAGCATTCCCTCATTCTGGCAAATCTTCACTGCCAAATTCACTGGCGGTGGCTGGTAGTTGTTGAATGAATGATTGCCTAAGATATTGAATGAGTCAGTGAGCATATGAACTATTTATTTTACTGTCTTACCTTTGAATTTCACTGTTCTTGTTAGAGAATTCCAGCTGTTGCTCACATGGAGAAAAGTTCTGCCTTTCAACTCCAATGAATGACACAATATGGTGGTATGAAAAAATTATTTAGCCAGGGCCTCCGTGGTGGCGTAGGAGTTAACGTCTCAACACCATTAAGCTATCACCAGCCACTGCAGCATGCGTTAGTTCTCCTGCCAGGGAGTGATCCACAGGGCGCAGCAGACCTCTCCTGTCTCCCCTACTGCTCCCCTCAGCAGTGCATTTCAGTAGATCCGCCTGTACTGCTCCCCACTATGTCAGACAGCAAGATAAAGCTAGGATAAGAAGTGGACCATCATCTACTTAATAAAATAAAATGAGAGAGAGATTTTCAAGGGTATCTGTGGAAAAGGTAAAAGTTCTAATATGTATTTCAAAAGGATTAGGACCTTCTTATTGAGTTTTTGTGTTGAGATAATGGGATTCTTCAGCAACTCCAAGGAATTACTAAGATTCCCTATGTTCATGTTACCCTATTCGTCTCCATGGTAACATCTTGCTTCTTCACAGTACAACTGTCCTAATAGACACTGTGAAGAATATGGCCCAAATCACATCTCCATCACGCAAAGGATGTGTCGTCTTGCCACTTTATCATCAGGTCCACTCCCTCCCATTGCACCTTCATCGACGCCAACCATATCTCTTCTTCATTTCTAAATTTTGTCATTTCAGTATTGTAGAAGTGTATCACGGGTGACACAGCCTTTTGCGGTTGGTATTTTTCATTCAACATCCTCTCTGGGGAGAGAGGCAGATGACTGCGTGGGTCAAGAGTTCAACCCTTTGACTGCCGATGTGTACACCAAGGTATGGTCAGCTGGCTTATTTGTTCATCCCCAGAAGGTCATCAGTGTTGATTCCAGGTTTTGACATTGACAAATAAAATTTAAAACCACATCAAGACTCATGATGGGTTTTGTGTGGGTCTGTTTTCATTTCTCTGAGAGAGAAATGCCCAGGGAAGCATCACAGTGATAGTTGTTTGGGAACCTGCAAGACTGTTTTCCAGTGGGACTGGATCACTCACACTCCTGCAGCAAGAGACAAGTGACCCCATCAGGAGCTCTGCATCCTCACCGCCACTGTGGCCATGATTTCTTATTTTAGCCATCTGGTAGAATCACAGGTGTTTCTCACGGTGACCTTAGTTTGCATTGCCCTGTGGCCAATATGAGATCCTTTCTTGTGTTTATTTGCTGGAGACAAATTCTCTTTGTTTTCCTTCCCTTAAAGGACATTTTCACTTGACCTGAGAATGTTCTCAATGATAGAGCATTTGGGGCTGATCCATGTTTTAGAGCGTGGATGATGGTGTGCGGTGTCTGTGGCGTCTGTGGTTACTGGAGAGATTCATTACCTGTGATGGTCTTTTTCCCTGTAGGTCAGGTGTAATTTTCATCTTGGAGCATCAAGATTCATTTTTCTTAGTTAGCCGTCAGCTTGACAGTCAAGGCTTTGTGTTTATGCTGTTTGGGACTTATTAGAGTTCTTGCACGTGACTGTCCTGCATTTGAGACCGTTCCTTCGTTATTTCCAGGAGTACTAGCCAGCTACCCATGTATCTCCTCTCCTCCTGGCCTCCATTGGCAAAATGCTTGATCTCTTGTGATCTGCCCACCAATCTCCTCCTCCACACCTGCCAGCAAAGGTTCTAATTTCTGTTTCACACATTTTCTTTCTGCCTTTGCAACTGGATAATTTCTATTGTTCTGTCTTCAAGTTCAATGTGTTTTCCTCTGTGCCATTTGCTGACTTTTAAAAATAATTTTAGGGGTTGGGTTTTTTCAGTTCATTTTTTTTTTAAGATTTATTTACTTATGCACACAGAACTGGGGAGGTGAGAGGATTCACCAGAGACAGAGTGGGGAGCAGAACAGGCAGATGGATGACATACACTGCTGAGGGGAGCAGCAGGTGGGACAAGGGAGGTCTGTGGCACCATGTGGGTCAGCTGTGGGCCTCGGCTCGAACTCAAACTGAATCGACTGAGGCTCGCTTGCAGCACTGTGCTTTAACCTATTGCACCACTAGGGAGGGCTGGATTTTTCAATTCTGATATTTCTATTTTTCTGTTATGACTTTCAAATCTTTAATTAAGGATTACTATTATTTTCATTTTTAAAACATGTTCAAAGTCACCAAACCATTTGATGATGGGCACACTAAAAATTTTACAGGCAATTAAAGCATCCCTATCAATTCAGTGCTGACATCTTTGCATTACTCTTGATTTATGAGTAATGCTCAAATTGTATCCTGGACATTGGGGGTATTATGTTATGGGACGCTGGGACTGACCTAGACATTCGATTTGAAATGTGACCTTCTGATGCCACTTTGGAACATGCAGGAGCATCACCACCTTATTGCTCTAGATCAAGGTAAAAATGAGGGGTCCCTGTTAGACAGCTGACTGCAGGAGCTCCTTGTTACCGCTGAGTGAGGCTTGGGCACCCCTGCACCCTAACAAGGCCAGGAGCCTTGGATCCCATTCACTGAGCTTTTGATAATAGTGGCTGAGATGGAGCTCCATTTGTACTGTGATAACTGGACACAACAGAGTAGCTATTTTCTAGAAGTTTCTGTCTTGCTAGTCTGAATATTCCCTAGTCCTTTGTTCAGAGCAAGAAGACTTCAGTTGGGTTTTCTCTGGATTGTTTTGTTTGGTTTTGTGCCCGTTGGTGTCTCCAGACCGCTGGTGTCTCTCGCTCCTATTTGGAGATACAGGTGGCAAAAAGAAAATCTGGGAAACTCACTATAGTATCATGTTTTGAGTCCCAGGTTCCCTAAGGGGCATGACTCTTCAACCATAAGTTCAGGTTCGATCTAAAGTTTAATGTTTAGCATTTTTAGTTGTATTTAATGGGTTAAGTAGCAAAAATATGTCTGCTCCATCTCCCCAAAATGAAGTAGGAATAGTATGTAAATGTGAAGTGGGGGAGAGAAAAGAGCAAACCACAAATAAATAAAGAAGAAATCAAAATCCCCAATAATTTTAAATTAAAATGTCAGTTAGATACATATTTTTTGGTATAATATAAGATATAATTACTTTTCCATGAAAAATGTTTTGTCTCAAAAAATGTTGGTCTCAAAAGAGTAAAAGGGGGCCTTTCAAAATGTAAATAAAAATACACAGATCAGGCCCTCCCTGGTGGTGCAGTAAGAAGCTAAAGCCACTTCTGCATGAGTTTGATCCCCGCCTGCCCCGGAGGTGACCCCAGGGCGCGGCAGACCTCTCCTGACCCGCCCGCTGCTCCCCTCAGCAGTGTACTTCGTCCATCTGCCTGTTCTGCTCCCCGCTCTGTCTCTGGTGAATCCTCTCACCCTCAACACCTCTGGCCTGTACCCCAGTGCTGTAAGCATAAATAGATAAATCTTAAAAAAAAAAAAACTTAAACGAACACACATACACACACAAACACACACACACCAGCACATTGTATCTGTGAGAATTTAACCCAACTTTTATTTTCCTTTGAAAGAAGGCTTTGTTCTGCAGATTTATGAACTGAGCATACCACTCCGGAGATCGCGGTAAAACACATCCCCAATTAGTATCAGTACTGGCTTTCAACACTTAGCCCTTCAGTAAGAATCAGGGGAAATCATGTGTGGAGATTGATTGCAGGATAGTGTAAAGTCAGCTAAACTTACGCAAGGCTACGTACTCATAAGGATGTTTAGAACTTTTTCTTGAACCAAAACCGAAAAAAAGTTGCACATCAGAATCTGCTACTATTCTTCCAGCTCTTGGGTAGCCCGAGGATGGGAGGAGAGTTTGCCCCCAACTTCTGGAGTCATCACTGACATATCACCCTGAGTCTTCCTGCACTGCCATCCTTAGTGAACGGTAACTTTCATACACCTTATTGTGTGATGCTTCACACAGATGCTTCTCAAGACAAGAAAAAAGGGGTTTCTCCTGCTGGGTTGATTCCCCGTAGAGAATAAAAGTTATAAAGCATCATCAGTTGTTTGCCTTTAGCTTCACCATGGGGAAATGTTGGTTCTCACAGTTCGGGATTTCTCATGGCGACGCTCCAAGGTGCCTGTCCTCCACACAGCACCCTGCTACAGAGGGCCTATGGACAGGGGAGCGAGCCGGGACCCAGAGCAGCCGCTCCCCTGAACTCTTCCTCATCATTCTCATCACCCCCTGCGCTGCCTTAGGCAAGTTTCCCCGCTGTATCTGTGTCTAAGCCCTGTGTGATACCTGTTACCGTTGTTCATATTTCACTCTGCAAACTGAGACTCAGAGAGGCTTAAGGATTTGACCAGAATCATCCCAGTAGCGTGCAGCTCTGAGGTTGGGCTTTTCTGCTGTGCTATGCTCATCTGATAGGAAACGCAGGGCTGGCGGTATGGGTTGAGTCTTTGCAGAATCTTGCAGGGACGAGACCATTTAACACAAATCCGTTCCCTCCTAGGCTTTATTTTCACTACCTTAATTCCATGTCCTAAATGTGCCTACACATGTGTTTCCAAGGTGTCTTCCACAATTGCCCATTAAAACATATAACTTATGATTTCCCACGTTCGATATGCCAGCACTAGTTTTTATGAAGTGCAAATAATTCACTCCCTGCTCCTACCTCTAAGGGTGATAATTCTCCTTTACCAACGAGACAGAACAGAGTTTACAATCTGTGAAAATTAATTTGTTGTCGGTGAGGTAGTGTGAAAAATAGATGTTTCTACTATTTTACTTGTCATACCTAGAAAATGCAATAACAGCTTCAAAAGCAAGATTTCCCTGTCTGTCAGTCATCAGCTGTCAACACCCCTATTCACCCACCAGAAACTACATTCAGCACCTCTCTGTCTCGTGGTCCTGAGGATAACCTAACACATTAGATCCAGCAGGCACTGCACATTTTTTTAGATAATACATTTTTTAAATATATTTATTATATCATCCTTCATTTTTGAACAGTGTATTGTTCCCCTGAAATTCCCACCACCTATTCCCCGAGCACCATTCCCAGAGTCCCTTGTGCTCGTCCACCCCTGTCCTTGTCCTGCTCCCTCCTCCTCCCCTACAGAGTGTCTCTGAGAGAAACTTTTAATGAGCATTTACTCACAGCAAGACTTGCGTTTTCCATAGGGTGTTTCCTTAGTCAAACATTTTTTTTTTTTTTAAATAATCAGATAACTCAACACGAGTGATGACTCAATACCATTCCACAGCATTACAAAGTCACTCAATAGCCAGATTACATTAACTTACGTGATTGCTGGTGCGTGTCTTACTCCTTAAGTAAGCAAATATCCTCAGTTAAACTCCTTAGAACAATATCATAGAATCACTTCAGATGTCTCAAATTTATATTCTTTAATACCTTACCTCTGTTTGTAATTCACAGACCACTCTATCCTTGCTGATTTGAGATTTGAACCCTTCCTTTGTTCCTGATGACATTTCTTCAACATCATTTTTATGTTGGCCATATGGAATATTAAGCTGGAAAAAAAAAGGTTAAAAATCAAGATCTCATGATTCTATAAGTACTGGTTCCAAGATAATCCATTAAATTAGCCTTTCAAGCAGGTTTTAGTTTTATATTCTGAGTTGACAAATCTTAAATTTATAGAAAAATTCTCATAAATTCTAATTAATCAATTGAGAATTGAATAAGACATGTTTACCTCCACAAACCTCTGATAATTGACCATTGGTTCTCAATGAACCCAAGTGATCTTGATTTTAAGTCTCTAATATTCATTCCACATTATTCTTTGTAGTCCTGCCTATGTCTAAATTTCTATGAAGCCTTAATAGTGTAAAAATTATAGCAGAACCAACCAACTTGACCTGTGAAAAACACATCACTGTTTTATTAGAGTTGACAAAATATATGTAGAACATCTACAAAAGATGCATAAATTGTCCGAGAAAACTAATGTAGGAAAACAACACATGACAAATTATTCATTACTAAAAAGAAATGCATCATCAAGTCATAAAAAGACTCTGAGGTGCCTTAAATGCATATTACTACATGAGAGAACCCAATCTGGAAAGGCTACTAATTGAATGATTCCAACCATATGACATTCTGGAAAAGACAAAATAGAAAAAATCATGGGGTTGGATGGAGAGAAGAGAAGGAATAAGAACAACAGAGGATATTTAAGACAGTGGAAGTCTCTGTGTGATGGATACTACAATGGTGGTTAACTGTCATATGTTTCTCTAAACCCATAGAATCTACACAGTGAGCGGTTACCCAAGGTGAAATAAGGACTTTTGGGTGACAATAATATGTCAATGCAGGGTCATCAGTTGTAAGCAGGCTACCGGGGCAATGGGGAAGGCTATGCATGAGTGTGGTAAGAGCTGGTGGGAAGTCTATGTATTTTCTACTCAAATTGGCCTTGAACCTGAGTCTCTCTAAGAAGGCAAGTCTGTATTTAAAAAAAATAAATTCAGAAAAGTGAGAACAATTCCATAAATGCACAGTGATTTTCCCCATAGCTGTTCTTATAATTAAAGTTTCCACACAACCAAGAAATTTGGTAAATAGAGAAAATGTGTGTAGCTACATACATCTATGCTACTTTATTGTATTATCACACTTTTCACTAAAAACATAATGGTAAATATTTCTAGAGCTTCTGGAAATGTCCAATACTTGTATGTGACCTTATGACAAATTAGAACATGAAAGCTGATGTTACACCAACTCTTCAAAATTAAAAAAAAAACAATATTACTCATAATGTTAATAGTAATACTAATCATATACAAATCTCCAGAATTAGACTTGATATATATACCTTATATATACATGTACTTTCCTAACAGAATTCTGTAGTAGGTATTACGAAAAGTAAATCATATCTTTAGTAGGCTTAAGCAACTTTCCAAAGTTCACAAAGCTAAAAGCTGGAGGAAGAAAACTGTTAAGAATATTCTTGCCAAATTCATTATCTGAGTTCCAAATCACAAATACTGTATTTATAAGTATAACATTAAAGCCCACTATAGTAACTGTTTGGAAGGCAATGCACTGATAAATAGATAACAGATGAAAATGGTTGAAAATGAGTGAAAGTCTGTCTATGCATGTTTCACCCATTTTCATATAAGGAGCACTGTGGTATTAATATCTGGCTAAAATAAAAGTTGTTTTGCTAAAGAAAATAATAACTTCCCAGGGTAAAATGAAAGCAACAGGTTATGGGTTGAGTTCACCAAAGTAAAATCTAATTAAGTCTGATAATTGAATGCCCCCAGCTTAACTTCTGAAATCTCGGTCATTAATTCTCAGGGAATTAGATCAATCAATAAACCCTGCCATTGTCAACAGAACTTTCAATCAACCTTCCCACTCAAAGGAGAAGAGGTAGGGGAAATAAATTTTCATACACAACAGTTGGGGGAATGGACCAATTAACTAAAATAATTCCGTTTTCTTTATCATCCTAAGTAGAAAATCAAGGATCTTTGTACAGAGAATCTAAGAGCATGTCAAAAAATAATAATAATGGTCAAGGTTAAGTAACAGAGTGTCTGCGAGGGAAAATGAAACAGAAAATTGGTACAATTTAAAACATGAAAGAGAACGTTCCACTTTTGAAAACCTAACCATTATCTTCAGGGGGAAAATGAATACACATAGCTTTCATAAATTTAGGGCAGAGTAATTTCAAAATTGAGAGAATAACAAAAGAATTCTTTATTGTTTTACCATCCATTATATGACAAAAAAAAACTTATTAGAAAAGTTGGAAGACAGAGATGAGAGCTGTGATGCCCAGCAATTCAGTCCTTGCTCCTGTCCCCTACACATTCAGCTTTCGGGACAACCTGTTGGCCCCAATGGCACTGCACACTCAGCAGCATGCTGACCTTCTGCAGAATGTCTTTCTTTCCCATCAACCTTCCACTTTCCATGCTGATGAGGAAGGTAACTAGGTCTCAAGTGTAGATCCTCCTTGGTCCCCAGCCCTGGTCAATCTGGAGTTCCCATTCCAGCTCTTGGTTTCCTCATTCTATCAAGTAATTAGCGTTTCTTACATTCTCCTCCACAATCTCCCTCTCATTCATCCCTCCACTGATTTCTGCTACATCCCTCCCCCATACTGCCCAACACACAATATTCACCCACACAAAGCGATACTGTTGACAATACTTGTTCACACATGCTTCTAGCTACATGTAGAAAAGCTTCTGCTTCTTTTCTTCCTATCTCCCCAACCATTCTGTCTTCTTTTTCATTTTTTGACCTAGCTGGTGCCAATCCTCCAAGATCTCTTTGGCTTCATTTAATACCCCAGTTCTCTATGGTCTCATCTACTCCCATGGCCTCACCTGCCTATCACTGGTCATTGCTCAAATCGCTCTACTCATACTTTCAACATCCTGACAACTATTTCCGTCTCGACTTTAGCATGTTCAGAAGTAAAGTCATCACCGTTCACCTTCGTTTCTCTATCTCGTGATGTTCTGCCATGATGAATAGCTACCTAAAATTAGATCAGAAATCTAGAACATCTTCTCTCTACTTCCCATGTATCTACAACATTCAGCTGATCCTCACACATCTCTCTTCTTCCAACAAGCTTAGGACACATTTCCTCATTCCCAGAATGCCCCCAAAGTCTTCTTCACACTGAAGATGGAGTCTTTTATTTTATTTTAATCAAACTGTCCTCAAGTCAACATTTATCATTGTTGAATTGCATTCTGGTTGATGAATGTATTGATAATTTGATTTTTAGAAGCATTAAATATCAGCTACTTCAAAGTGTAAGGCCAAGTGTTCACCAGTCAGATTTTAAGAGCAATACTATGTTTTTATGAAAATTGAGGGAGAGAAGAAAGAATGACTCCAGCTATAATGGAAGGCTACCCAAATGCAGGGAACCTAGAGATGGATAAGAGTAAGGTGAGGTTCCACATTCCTTGCATGTGTACGAAGAATCCTCTGAAATTTTGTGCCTTATTATCATAGCTACAAAAGTTTTCTATATAGTAAATTTTACCTAATTCACTTCCTCAAATTACAGATGGTAGAAAGATACTAAAGAAGAAAGCGTAACTGTGATCAATGCACAATACATTGGCTCCTTTAATCAAAATAACAACACCAGCAATTGTCTCAGTGACCTTTAAATAACTTTATTCTCTTGTTGATGCATTATTTACATTTTTAAGACTCTTCGAGTATATTTATGTAGATTAAAAAATGGAAATTTCTGATTAATTTTAAATATTGATGCTTTAGATAAAATGATTGTCACACTTTACTGTTGCAATGATATCTAAAAACCATAGAAATTTGATATTCATCTATATTGTCAATTTTATTTCTTGAATGTTGATTTTTATTTTACCTCCTTTAGATCATCATTCTGTGTAGCATGTTTATACATGAAAATATCTTTGTTTTCCAATGCAAAGTAAAATATGTACATGAATTATGTATGCAGGTGTTAATGACTGTAAGAGTTCAGATGTTACAAAGTTTCTTTTGGATTGAATTATCTTAATTATTATAGGCACATCATTGCTTACAAACAAGACAAGATACCACATATTGTGATAATTATTAAATGTATACTAATCATTTACTGGAAATGTATCTGCTAATGAGATGGATAGATACACTTTTCAATTAGTTTGTGTATCCATGGATGAAATTACTTATCGATAGAAAGAAATAAGATTACCAGGTTTATTTATTCATTTTTAAATGTAGGTACTGAGAAATCTGATCACGCATGTGGATAGAAAAATACGGTTTTGTATAGCAGTCATTGCTTGTGTTGTTTGTTAATATCTTTTTGAATGTATGGCCAGATCACTAAATCATTATATGTTACATTCATCATCTATCTACTGTCAATCTATGAAGTCCGATTATAGTGTTTTTATGAACAGGAAGAGAAGAAATCACCAAAGTAAGCCATTGATTAGCTGGGTTTTCAACATTGGTATTTCAAAACATCTCTTCTTTCAGTACTGAGTTCTTCCCTTTCTGGTAGAATGTTTTGAAGTTATAGTGGGGTTGGAGATAAGCGGATTTGCATTTGAGAAGTGTATGGAGCATAAAATGGAACAATAGAACCTGCTTGCATAGCTCAATGGTAGATCAGTTTCTGAAGACCTTATATGGAAGGTGGGGCCGTGGGGCTGAAAACCAGACATCACTATGGGGAATTGTGGGAAGATGGTCTTGTGATTAGTCAGTGTCTACAAATCTCCCCATGAAAACAGGCTAAGCATTTAGAATAATAAATTTAAAAGCCTATGGATGCCCACAGCCAAATGAGGGGACCTGTTTTCCCTATGAACTCTGAGACCCAAGAGGGCTAAGATAATCCACTTAGAGCTTCAAGAATTGGAGGGTTTCTGCATCTGGATGTAAAAGTTAAAGAGAAAGAATATGATCTGGAGATCTGGAGAGCCCTAAAGTTGACAATAAGCGTTCCCAGGC
>NW_004567117.1:44003590-44004780 GCF_000260355.1 Condylura cristata | reverse complement strand
ATGCAGAAAGGGAAATGCTGAGAGCAAAATCCATATTGAGCATGTTAGTGGGGTAAAATCAAAGAAAGGCAGGATGCGTGTAAAGCTCACTCATGGACCAGAAGCAGAAGTTAGGGGAAAAGATATGGCCATAGTGTTAGGAGCAGGGAGCCCCAGAGCAGAGATGCTAGGAAACATTTCTTTACTCACACATTTTCATCACACAGACAAAGAACTAATTCACATACGAATGAGCAACAGAAGAGAATCAGTTAGATCATATGGAATTCTACCACAAAGGAAAAGAAGCAGAATCACGGTCTTATGAACTAATCATGCAGACACTACCATTCTAGAAAGGAATGCCGACAGAAAAAGAAAACAAGGATCAATTATTTAAAAAAAAAATGTAATGAATTTGTACATTATATAAAAGAGCAACATAACCAAGAACTAGAAAAACTCAGAAAGTAGCAGTATCTGGAAATAAAATAAAAGTCATTTCAGACCACCGGGCTAAGAGGCGCACAGGTCATGCCTGTGAGATAAGATTTTAAAGCAGACACGGAGAGGCTAAAAGCAAGAAAGATGAAAAGGGACTCAGTGGGAGTGACAATGAACACTCGGCATATTTATACATTTGCTTTTTTTCCCAGTGAGAAATTGTGCCCACCTCAGTCTCAGAACACACAGCTGTGCCGCGTGGCCTTGAGATATTTTTTAAGAACCTAGGAACTGCGGAAAGGCTTCTCCCAGGTCTAAAGAAAAAAAGGACTATCCTGCTGTGTCTTTTCAGACCAGAGTAAAGAAACTTCCAGATGACTAAGATTACCCCCTCCCCACCTCCACCCCCTCCAGGTTCCCAGTACAGGGAGCTGCCTGCTTTCTAAATAAATCAGTAAGTATAAAACTGCAGTTGATTGAAGCACACTCAATAACTTTAAATTCATGTATTCATAATTATATTTTAAAAAGCTAATTTGATTAATACTGGAAAATGAAGTGATCCAGTTCATTATTCTGAACATGGGTAAAGGGGGGAAAAAATCTATCGTGTATTCTGGTGATCTAAACGGACAAACTATTCTATGAGAGGAACTGCTTCCTCAGAAAGTACGCAGGAACAAGAGACTCAGAATATGGCAATTTCGTAGCTCCTAGGCCTCCAGAGGTCTGGACTTGGGCCTCCGTCTGCTCACAGCAACACGGAC